>NC_059429.1:121454874-121617374 GCF_021028975.2 Sphaerodactylus townsendi | reverse complement strand
TATTCTTCCCCCCAGCATTTTCAATGAATGCCCCCTGGTTCTAGTATTGTGAGAAAGAGAGAGAAAAATGTCTCTCTGTCAACATTTTCTACCCCGTGCATAATTTTATAGACTTCATTTGATATTTGATATGTGATATTTGGACCTGGCTGTTCCAGTTTCGTAGCCACCATGCTGCACAGGTGTTCTCTTCTGCAGTGGCACGTACCATTATTGTTGTTTGGTTCTTGACTGTTGTTCCTACTGAAAATCAGACTCTTGTGTTCTGCTAACTACGGGGATGGTTTCTACTTGATATGTTCTCACAGGCAGTGGTGGAAGAGGAGTGCATGCCTGTTAACCATTTTGTGGAACACCTGTTGCCCAGCCTCCTGAGCTTGGCTTCAGATCCTGTGCCAAATGTGAGGGTTCTGCTTGCCAAAGCTCTGAGGCAAACACTGTTGGAGAAAGGTAGGCATTCGTTGCATTTTTTTTCTGTTTTGCAGCCCTCCCCAAAGCCCAATGCAAAGAGGCACACCACCCTAAGAGCCAGTGTGGTGTAGTAGTTAACAGCAGGTGCACTCTAATCTGGAGAACCGGATTTGATTCCCCACTCCTCCACCTGAAAGGCTTATCTGGTAAAACAGATGTGTTTCCGCACTCCTACATTCCTGCTGGGTGACCTTGAGCTAGTCACAGTTCTTCAGAACTCTCTCGGCCCCACCTGCCTCACAAGGTGTCTGTTGTGGGGAGAGGAAGGGAAAGGAGCTTGTAAGCCACCTTGAGTCTCCTTACAGGAGAGAAAGGTGGGGTATAAATCCAAACTCCTCCTCCTCCTCCTGTCTTCTTCTTCTTGAAAAATACTCACGCACTGGGGTTCTCTGTGGAATGTGGCTGACTTTGGGGAGAAGAGCTCTCACTTTGTGTGAAGCATCTAATGAAATAGGAGTCTCCAGAGTTTAATTTATGGTCACCTCTGCAGAAAAGAATTAACAAAACAAAATATTTGAAAGCCCCAGTAAATCCTGAGGTTTGGGTGTTTGTGTTAAGAAGTGGTTTTAAAATGTCTGTAAACCTCTCAGCCAAAGAAATTTAAATGAAAATGCTATTCCAGTGGCACCTGTCACACGCATAATCGGCAAAACTATTATCAAGGGACTAAAGGGGAGTGTTGGGCATGCAGACCAACTAATGAAAACGTTGCATATTTATGGTGGGAATGCAGCAAAGCAGTAGAGTGCTTGAATATGATTGCTTTGGTGATCTCTCAAGGTATAAGGAAAGCCTTACCATTAGCCCCTAAGGTTTTCTTGTTACGTTGTGTTGATTTATTTCTGAAAGAAGTCCATGAATGGGTGCTTAATGCTATAACCATCAGCAAGGTTAATACTTGCCCGAAATTGGAAGAAAAGTGCAATATCCAAGAATGAGGAGTGGTTGCAGAAGCTAACCAAACCCATTCAACTCTGTAAGCTAAAAGTCTGAGAAGTTTGCAAAATGGACTGATTTTCTGCCCAGAATGAGCAGCTAGTTACAGCTTGCATATTTGATGTCTCTGTGTTTAGGCATTTGTGTTTTAAACCTTCGTTTGCATTTGATTTGATTGGCAGGGGACTTGTCCCTTTTGAGACCCATGGTGAATTTTTTTTTAATTGTTACTGGTTAGTGTGGTCAGATCAAAATGTTCTTCGTTTCCATGTTGTAGCTTATTTCAGAAGTGTGGGCAACCGTCATCTCGAAGCTGTGGAGGAAACTGTTCTGATTTTGCAAGCTGACAGGGATCAAGACGTTGCCTTTTTTGCCACCATCAAACCAAAACACCACACTATGCACATGACTTCCCTCGAAAAGCAACATTAACTTTGTTCGTCTCTGTGGATCGCAAACGTTTGTGGCAAATAACCAGGAAGGAAGACTGTATCAAGCAATCAATGCAACCCAAGAGAAAAGGGCTTGTTCTTAATTCAGTCACATAACTGAGGGACGTGTGGATCTATCCACAGACTGGCAATACGATTTGGAATATTCCACCACTTTACTTTCCCCGACTCCCTTTTACAAACGTGGGGATTAAGGTATTTACATCTGCATTTGTGGGGAATGCACGCTTCTGCATCCGCCAAGGTAACAGGAATATGCCTTTTGAAATTTGCTGACTCACGGACAAAGGAAGTGAATTGCTTGGTCACCACTTCAGGCTTGAGCTAATCCCGTCACCAGACTATGGACACTTAACACGCATTTTGTTACTAAACTGTTCGGTTGTTCATGGCATTTCATTTCATCATATCAGTTTACTCAACTCAAGCATTTCGAAACTCAGCAGATAATTCAGAAAACTTGAATCAGTATCTGTAACAAACCCAAGCCATTTTTTTAGAAAGGCAAAAATACAGCACAGTTGTCTTGGTAAAGCAAAGCAATTTCCTCTTTTTGTCTCAGATGATATTTTTTAAAATTCACTTTGTGAACTGTGGCATTTTAGTCTCATGTGTTGGTGTGCGTTAAATGAAAAATAATCCTTTGTAGTGGTCGCTTTCCTTCATTCCTGCTAACCCTCAATTTCCTCTTCCTGCTAGACCTGTGAGGCAGATACAGTCCTCAGATCGCGAACTCGGAGGTAGTCCTTACGTTCGGTTAGGACTACTCTGAAGTAAGTGGTTTGAAGTTTGTAGGTTTGAATTGTTAATACTTCAGTGCTAGAATACAGTGGAGATTCGTTTTAAGTTTTGCAAAATCTGTCAAAACGTTCCTTTTTGAATACTAGGAGACACAAAGAATAAAGTCCAAAATGTGAGTTCTTGAAATGCAAATTTTTGCTTGTATGTAAGCAATAACTCTGACATTCTGGGTTTCTGTGCTTTACCCAATGAGAATTCATTTTTCCGATTAAGATCAGTTGGAATTTCAGAGTAGAGTCCAGCCTGTGAAAGTTGCTGGCTGGGATTCAGCAGCTGTATTTAAGGTTCCACATGTACATTAATCAGGGATTTTCTACCAACTTCTTCCTATCACAGGACCCTACCCCAAAATGCCTTTGAAGGGTTGGCAGGGTTGGAGGGCTTGCTTGAGTAGCGTTTTGTTAGGTGTGAGGGGCTGCTGCCATAAGAGCAGAGTACCCTCTTTCTGGAAGATTACTTAGTATGTGTGCTCTGACTGCAAGCCATTTTGGTTAATTATGGTAAACTGTTTGCCCTTGGACTGAATATGCATTATTAAGATTCTATATCTTTCCAAGGTTCCTATATGTACTAATGAAATCCATTTCACTAAGGCAGATTCACAGGTTAATTTCTTGGTCCAGGGATCATTACTCAGAAGTAATCCTATTTCTGGATCCCCATGGAAACTTAAACCCGTCAGTATGATACACAACTGCTCTGGGAACTCTGGAGTCCAACTCTGGAAACTCAGATTTCATGCATTATACGCAAGCAAATTTGGTGTCTGGCCCAGCTGTTCATTGAGGCTTGCTCACAGAAGTGATCACTACTGAATTAAATTTTAACTAGTGAATTGACGACAAACAGAACAATTCTACAGAAGGGTCTTATCGGTTTCTTTCCCTTGAAATGTGAACCCTCTCATAAGGGGTGCTCTATATAATCTTAAGGCTCTGATGCATGATTGGATAAAAAATGATTTTGTACAGTAACAAATCTCATTTAATAGAAAGGAAAATATATTCTGTCCAGCATTTGTGTAGACCACAGTGTTGTATTAAGTGTCTATTTAACTCCTGGTAAGTTTTGAGGACTTAAAAGAAAAAGGGTTTACTTTTCACAGTTGCCTATGAAACTCAGGCTAAGAAAAAAATAATGTTCCAGATTTGCAATACAGTGTTTAGCATTTATAATAATGTTATTTGCTCTGCCAGTTCCAGCAGATTCCTATATTGCTTTTAGAAATGATCTAGAAAAATGTGTCTTAGCTGTTTCAGCATTAAACATCAATATAAGCCGTGACTTCTGCAAGGGAGTTCTGTGCTTAAACGTTGTAATAAGTTGGAAACAAATGCCTCTTCAATGCAAATGAATTTTATGACTGCAATTTCTCAGCAAAAAAAATGTCAATTTTTTTGTAATTTTAGTATCTTTTTCTAATGCTAACATTATACAGGTGTTTTTTTAACAGTTCAGATTTTTCTAAACTTTTTGAAACCAGTTATGTTTTTGTTTGTTTCTGTTGACCGCGACAAGTCGTTAAATTTCTCAGCTCTGATTATTGTGTTTTTTTTTAAAGTGTATATAGAAACATTTGAAAAAAGAACTATATATAGTTTGTTCTTTGAACATAACCCAGTTTTGGTTGCCATATTGTTAGTTCTAGATTGAGATGTACCCTTTGCCTCACAAGCCGGACTAAATAACATAAACTTCCACGTGTCTTTTAGAAAGCTGGGGTAGTTTTCATGAAGGATTTTTTTAAATCACTTGTGCATGAGTAAGTCACAGAATTTAATTTTTACCGACGTAACAAATCCAATTTTACACTTAGCGAACACCTTTTCCCCCCCTAACACCAGACATTTTGTCCTTTTTGAAAATGTGCTTTTTTTTAAAAAAAAAAAAGTCTTTAAGAATCTGTAGTTGCATGTACTAGAAAAGAGAATTTTGTGCAGTTCTATCAACTTGCTTTTCCTTTTCCCACACTTTGCGGTCTCCTCTCGCCGACTCAAGATATACGGAGGGGTTTTTTTGCATTTGGTTCCCTACTGGCAACGGGTGTAAACTGTAAAGAGCTACACCTGTGCAACTTCCATTCATTCAAGCAGGGCTTATTTGTAATTCTGCAAGTGCCACTCAGAATATCTGACAGGTGTCCAGTATCTATTTCGTAACTGCCCTTCCTTCTCCCTCTGGTATAATTTAAGCATGACTGGATGGCAGCACCTTATAGATCATTTTCGGAAAAAAGACAAGACACGTGCAACGAAGATGAAAGTACCATATTCACTGTATAATAAATTATGTCAACATTCCCTTTTAAATCACCATAACAAAGCAAAATGTCTAAAGTTAGCCACTCTTCTCTTGCCAAAGCTGCAAGGGTTTCAAATACATTTGGATATGAGGTGAGGAAAACAACCTTGGTGGTGCAATACTGAAATCTCGGGCACTTGTAATCCAAAGCATGTTAGTCATTTGACTGAGAAATCAACCCTGCTGTTGTTTGCTGTAAATGATTATAATCTGGGCGCCTCTTGGAAAACCTGCCCGAGTGGCAGATGTATGTATGTGTTTAGGGCCCAAATAGATCGAGACACTCTGGGAGTGCCGCGGATTTTTGTCAAGAGCATAGACTCTATGTATCTTCCTATTCATATTTATCCCAATAAATCGATTGTCTGTTTGATCAAGCGTCCATTTTCTTTGTTTACTGACTTACGCCACAATAAGAACATGTTCTTTTTCAATCCTTGTATAGAATGTCGAGAACTCTGTACTAAACAATAGGCAGTGTTGATTGTATCCCAGCAACGTACTGGGAAGAGAAAAAGAAACTTGACTGTGCTGCTTTAGTTTGTTCCGTATCCACCTGCTTTACTGGAATTAGATTTACAGGAGGCCTCGCTCCCTGACTGCAGGAAGTTGAGCTTCCTCTGCCAATAGCAGCACACTCCCAGAGATGAACTCCCCCACTTCCAAGATGACATCACATTGGAGGCACCCTGTTGAGTCGGCGCACGCAGATTGTTCCTATTTGATGACATCATTGTTTGATGTTAAGAGAATCAGGGAGCAGCCACACTGCTCCTTTGAAAGATGTCAGGCAGGAAAAAGAAGAAAGATTTGAGCAGTTCTCCAAGCAAGGGGGGTTTTCTCACGCGCACCCTCTTCCAAAAGCAGCACTATGGACGCTCGGGGGATTTCGGTGACCCTATCCGTTTTTTTGTTGTAAAACTGCATATAGTTGAAACTGAAGAGACTTTTTCCATGTCTTCATGTCACTGCGACTTGCTAATCAGCAATCTGAAGTCCCGGATAGAGGTTTTCGTCGGGATCCCTGTGAATTTTCAGCGCCTCCAATATCTGGATGAAGGTGAGGTTTCTCTGTGTGCAAAAGCTGTATCTGGCCTTTACCATTGGGAGAAAAGCAGGATATAGATAGCTAAATAAATAAGATTACCATGAGGCTACATTCTCCTGAATTACAATAGCTAATAAGATCTATGTTGGGGTCTATGCTTAAAACAATTAAAAACTCAGCACCATACCTAGCTGAATTCTGCAACCTACATAAACGTTTGCAGAATTTCAACTGTTTAACATAATTCTGCAGTTCTTTTGCTTGGTTCTTAATGTGCTTGTTATGGGAACAGAAAAGACATCGGCACTGCAGTTCAACCAACTTTAGCCACCCTTTGTGGCTTTGGAAGTTACAGCAGGCATTTCAACCATAGGTTCGTAGGTTCAATTAAGCTGAGTTCCTCATGCTATTATAATATGCTGAGTTTTTCCTGTGCTCCTGCAGCAATTCAAATACCTTCAGGAAACTACCCTTCTGATCAATGTATTGTCGAAGGCTTTCACGGCCGGAATCACTTGGGTGCTGTGTGGTTTCCGGGCTGTATGGCCGTGTTCTAGCAGCATTCTCTCCTGACGTTTCACCTGCATCTGTGGCTGGCATCTTCAGAGGATCTGATCTCTGAAGATGCCAGTCACAGATGCAGGCGAAATGTCAGGAGAGAATGCTGCTAGAACACGGCCATACAGCCCGGAAACCACACAGTACCCTTCTGATCACTCCCCTCCCACCCCTCACAAAAGATATGTTTTTACCTGGCTCCTACAACCAAATAAAGTAGGTGCTAGGCAGATCTCAGGTGGGAGGGCATTCCAAAGGGGAGGTACCACCACAGTAGATGCCCTATCTTCAGATGCCCTCCACCTCACCTCTGGGGGTACAGAAGAAGGGATCAAGAGGTAGATCCTTAATTGGTCATCTGGATATTATGGGAGGAGACTGTGCTTTGGAGAACAATAGATGCAAAAGTACGCGGGCACCATTTGGCAAGATTTCAGAATGGATTAGCTGTCGGAGATTCTTAACTGGCATGAACGGTTTTGACCAAGCATGAAGAAATTAAACCAAAAAATCCTACAGGTAAATTTCCAGTCTTCTGCCTCTTCCTTCACATTTGCTTTGTTCAATGTTGTGTTTACTTTTAAATATGTTTCTTTTCTGTAGGATATCCTGAGAGAATTATAGATCAGCTGATAACTGTAACTACTCTGTGGCAGTATGGTAATTCCATACATGTTATGGAACCATGTGCCTGATAAGGGACACAATGCTGAACCCAGGATGCATCTGTCTGATGTATGGTCCATTAGGAGGATTCAAAATAATCCCATGAATTAACATTGACAGTGTAGTGGTTACAGTGTTGGACTAGGACAGTGGTGGCGAACCTTTGGCACTCCAGATGTTATGGACTACAATTCCCATCAGCCCCTGCCAGCATGGTCAATTGGCCATGCTGGCAGGGGCTGGTGGGAATTGTAGTCCATAACATCTGGAGTGCCAAAGGTTCACCACCACTGGACTAGGATCTTGAAGACTCTGGTTCAAATCCTCACCTTGCCGTGGAGGCTTGCTGGGTGGCCTTGGGCCATTCACACACTCTCAGCCCAACCTATCTCACAGGGTTGATGCTGTGAGATGCAAGAGAAGAGAGAAATACAAGCTACTCTAGATGTAAGCCCTTTGCAATAAATGTGAGGTAAAAATGAAGTGAATAAATTAATATTCACTATTCTCAGTTCAAGAGTTTGCTACAGCTACAACCCTTTGTAGAAACCTCTTAATTACATATCAACTATCACCAGGGGCGTACTGTCAATGGGGACACCCATGTCCCCGGGTGCACGCCTTTCAGTCCAAAGGGGGGGGGCACTGGCCAGAGCCTGGGTAGAGCAGAAGCCAGCCTCCAAACTGGGGACGTGCTTTTCAAATCACAGAGGCCGTGGGCGGAGTTCAGCGGCATGGCCAGTGGTGGGCGGAGTTCAGGCAGAACCAGTTGTTAAAATGGTGCTTGTAAACAACCAGTTGTTAAATTGTTTGAATCCCACCACCGGAACTGGTTAAATCATTTGAATCCCACCACTGGGCATGGCCCCCCTGAGCCTTCCCTCCAGCCTACATGGAAGGCGTAACCTGCCCCCCCCCCCGCTTCTGTGCCTTTAGAAGCCGGGTTTTCCTGCTTTCAGGCCTGCACGTAGGGAGGGGTGGGGCTTGGGGAAAGGGCCGGGCATCCAAACGGGCCCCTGAACGTGGGGATGGGGGGTGCACCCGGAGATGGAGTTGTCTCTGGGTGCCATTTGCCCCCCCATACGCATCTGACTATTACTATCCTCTTCCTCTCACTCCCATTCTTGATTTTTTTTTCCCACAGTGGATCTCTCTGACAAGTCTACACTTAAAGACAATGATATTGTCAGTGGTGTAACCATCACCATGCGCATCTGGTCCCAAGATGCTTGGGGCCGCCTCGTGAGGGCAGCTGTGAACGGAGATACCCACAAGGTTTGTTTCGTCACAAAACTAAAGATGTGGATGGTTCTTGTTGAAACAGCACTAGCTGATTTGTGCAGTGGAAGTTAGTGTTGCCGCTGTAGAAGGGCAGCGTCCTGGATAACATGGACCTTTCCAGATATCTTAGATATGGTAGAACACAGGTGTCAAACTCGTGGCCCTCCAGATGTTATGGACTACAGTTCCCATCATCCCCTGCCAGCATCATGCTGGCAGGGGATGAGTGGGACTGTAGTCCATAACATCTGGAGGGCCGCGAGTTTGACACATGTGGTAGAGAATGAATGTGTGTGCTTCCAAATTTGGCTGCCAGGCCCCTCTCACTATAGTGGGACGCCACTCACTGGCGGCTATTGTTGTCTGCTGTCGCTTGAAATGGTATTGGGAGAATTAATTTACAGTGGAACCTCGGTTTTCAATGCCTTCGGTTTTCATCGGTTTTGGTTTTCATCGATTTTTTCAGTGAAAAATTTGTCTCGGTTTTCATTGATTTGCCTCGGTTTTCATCAATTTGCAGTAAGGTGCAGGGGTTTGTGGAGAAAAATCACCCGGACAAAGCTGTTGCAGGCCGTGTCTGCAACTTGTTTAATGACAATGTCTTGCCCCATTTCAGATACATCTTAAAGAGGCGTCAGAAACAGACCTCTTGGGACAGCTTTTGAGTGCAACATTGGTGCACTGGCTTTGAAGCTAGTCCTAGTGTTATTGTTTGTTACTGTTTTCAGCATTAAACACTATGTTTATTCACACAAAAAAAATGTGGTTTTGGTATTTTTTTTGGGAGTGCCTAGAACGGATTAATTAGATTTATGTTGATTCCTATGGAAAAGTTTGCCTTGGTTTTTATCGGTTTCGGTTTTAATTGATTCTTTTCGGACGGATTACCAACGAAAACCGAGGTTCCACTGTATTTAAAGGCAATGTTTGCTGCCTCATTACATCACCTCTGAGGCAATGTAGGGTAGGGCTAGGAATGGTCAAAATCTGTATGAAAAACACTCCTGCTGGTTGCCCCAGACGATCTTACAACCAAATTTCACTTGCCTGCACAAGACCTGCCAAGATGAATGCAGCTTATCCTTGAACACATGAAGGTGCCTTATACTGAATCAGATCATTGGTCTATCTGGGTCAGTATTGTCAGTATTGTCTATCTGGGTCAGGCACTGATTGGCAGTGCCTCTATAGGGTTACAGGCAGAGGTCTTCCATATAACCTGATCCCTTTAAGTAATGAAAGCTGGGAATTGAACCTGGGATTTTCTGGATGCCACGCCTGCCGTGGCTCACCAGATCTTTACTGTGGCCTGCAAAGAAACTGTCACTCTTCACCTCTGTCCCTTGCTTTATAATGCCAGGCCATGCAGCAGAAAAACCATGCACACCACTTATGCTTGCCACATGTGGCTGATGGGCTGTGCTCTGTTTGGTAGGTCTCAGTTGGTGCCACCTTATCATATACAATTGCTGGCATCACTGAACTCTTCATCCTCTTTGTAGAAACTAATAATGAACCCTCTCCTTTCCGCCACTCCATGATCATCATTCTATTGTTTTGATGTGGAATAATTGTGAATGTTCTGAGGCAGTGGTCTTGGGTACTTATAGGAAGTTCTGACCATAGAATTCCTGATGATTCCTAGAGCCACCCAGAAGTGACAAAGATAGCTCTAGCATTGCCAGAAACAGTTTCTACAGTTTCCATTTTTTTTTTACATTCTAACATTTGCGTTATAGCACTAGATCAATCTAGCAATTCAGCAAGTGTCTGAATGCTGGCAATACAGCACTGAATTCCTAAATTGTCTACCTGTATAGTTCAGAAGTTAGAACGTTTTTAAAAAACAGACGGAAAAGAAAACACAGCAGTGGGAAAAGCAGCATTTCAGAAGTGCCACAAACATTTCAAACATCACACTACAGCGATTCAGAAGCACAGACAAATCCTAAAAATGAAAGACAGGAGATTTTTTTTTAAAAAAAATCAGCTCATCCCTGCATTGCAAATGGCTTTCTATGAAATGATTCAAAAAACACACACACAAGTCCATTAACAACCAGCTGCTAAAACAAATAATAAAGTTTGTTAGAAAAGGCTACCTGTGTACAAGTGCAGGAATATTAACATGTTAACCAAACTGGTTAGTTTCTGGTTTGTTTTCTGCATTGCCCTTTCCCTAAAGCAAGTCAACTCTCACAGCACAATTTCTTTCTAAATCTGGCAGAAAAGTCTAAAGGGCAACTGAAATGCAACGGAGATTTGAGCGAACATAGAAAATGTTGGCCACCATTTTACTATTGTGCAAACAGTGTGGAACTTGAAGCATGCAACAGGTTTCCTGTGAGTCTATTTAACTAACGAATCGATCCTTGAATAATGTTTTGCGCCTTCTGTTGCCAGCTGCACAATTTAGGAGCTACAAAGACCTCCTCGTTTCGTACGGCACATTCAGACCTGCTGAATCCAGACAAGAGGGCAGAGTGGTTAGCGCACCGAAGTTTTGTGGCCTTGTTCTTGACTGCACGCAGAGGCCTTCTGAAGGCGATGGAATTTCTGCTTCAAAATGGTAGTGTTCGAAGTCCATAAGGACTGATTGCTCCTGTGTAGGCTAACATTTTCCATAACAGGTCTCCAAAAACAGTTACAGTTAACCTTAATGAACAGCAGTAATGCAATATTTATACAGCTCTGTGTGTTTAGTGTAAGCCACCAGCTGTAGCCTAGAGATCTCTCAGAATTCAACTGATCTCCAAGCTACAGAGACCTGTAAAACATGGCTGCTTTGGACTCTACAGCCTTTGCTGAAGTCCTTTCCCTCCCCAAATCCCGACTTTCTCAGGTTCCACCCCCAACCCCACCCCCATCCCCAAATCTCCACAAATCTCCCAACCTGCCAGAGGCGTATCTGCCTAGGGACAAGGGGTACCCCTTGTCCCCGGGCACCACTCTTCTGGTCACATGGGGGGCACAAAATTGGCCCCCCACGAGACCAGGAAGTTCTGTTGTCTTGTCATTTTCGCATGCCTCGACCACGTCCGAAGTACGCAAAAAACGACAAGGCAGCAGGACTTCTTGCTGCCTGCAAGTGCCCTTAACCTCACCCTGGACTCCCCCTCCCTTCCTTTCCCCCCCTGCCAGCTGGGCTCGCAGCCGGCAGTCTCTTCTGACCTCCCCTCCAGGCAGGCCAGAAGAGACTGCAGTCCCGAACTCGGAAACTTTCTTTTATAAGCACTGAGGCCAGGGGTGGGGATTGGGGAGCAGGAAGTCCCACTCCTTCCTGCTCCCCAAGCCCCACCCCCTGGCCTCAGTGCTTATTAAAAAAGGTCTCCGAGGCCGGGACTGCAGTCTCTTCTGACCTGCCCGGAGGGGACTGCAAGCTGCCGGCTGGGAGCCCAGACGGCAGGGGGAGTCTGGGTGGGGGAGGTGAGCACCCTAGACCTTGCCCATGTCCATGGTGACATGGGTGGGGTCAAGGGCAGTGGGGGGTGGAGCCCGGGGGCATCAGGGGGTGGAGCTAGGGGGGCAGAGCCTGGGGGGGCATCCTGGAGACAACTTGTCTCCGGGCGCCGTTTACCCCTGGTACGCTTCTGCAACCTGCTATGTGGTTGCTGGGACACACTTGTTGGGGGTGGGGGGTTACTTTAAACAGCCTCATGGAGAATAAAATCTCTTTGAATTAAAGCAATGCATTAGCCATGAAATCACAGTGCTGCTTGATGACTGAATGTTCCCTCACAACACTCAATCTTTGCAGGGCACAGCCCTCAATCTCCGAGGAAGACATTGAGGTTTATATATTTGTGTGTTCCAGATTCAAAGTGAAACTCCTATCTCCCAGCTAATAATGTAGCAGTGTACTAATTAGGACTTTTTATTTTAAAACAATCTGATTGCTCTAAATCTGATCAAAGAAAATAGGTACACAGAACACTGATAATATCATTAAGAAAGCATACATGCTGTTCCTATTCTAAGTTGACTTTAAGAAACAAGGATAAAAGCTTCTTAGAATCATAGAGTTGGAAATGACCACAAGGGCCATCAAGTCCAGTCCCCTGCCATGCAGGAAGACACTATCAACCATAGTGAGCAAAAGGGGAAGGTACACAACCACAAGGTCAATAAGAGATAATATGTGCCATCCAGGCTGAAACACCTGCTTCAAAAGCAAATACCTCCCATTGGAGTGAAGTAGTTTTTACTTGAAAGTAGCAAAGATATATGCACAATGGTGCAATTAACTATACAAAACAAGCAATAAAGCAAAACTAGTCGGACTCTAGATAAGTGCCGACCTCGTTAAAAAATGGCAAGGCTGTTCTGAAAAGAAATAAACAGAAATTAAAAATGCTAAACAGTGTAGAAACATGTGCTTGGGTAACAGTTAACAAAACACACGAAATACAAGTAGAATAGAGTCCTTATCTCTATTCTATTTGTAAGCATTTCGTGTGTTTTGTAATTTTCTGTTTATTTCTTTTCAGAGCAGCCTTAAAGTTTTTGCACTTAATCTAGATTCCGACTAGCTTTGCTTTGTTGCTTGTTTTGTAGAATTAATTGAACCATTGTGCATACATCTTTCTCACTTACAAGTAAAAACTACTTCACTCCAATGAGAGGTATTTGCTTTTGAAGCAGTTGTTTCAATCTGGATGGTACATATTATCTCTTATTGTCCTTGGAATACATCATCAAAGCACCCTTGACAGATGGCCATCCAGCCTCTGTTTAAAAACCTCCAAAGGAGACACTACCACTCTCCAAGGCAGTGTTTTCCACTGTAGAACAGCCCTTACTGTCAAGAATTTCTTCCTAATGTTTATGTGGAATCTCTTTTCCTGCAACTTAAATCCATTACTCCTTGTCCTAGTCTTTGGAGCAGCAGAAAACAAGCTCCTCATAAGGGCACGGAATCCAGACCTTTTACAATTTCGGTCATCCTCATGTGGATATGCTCCAACTTGTCAATATCCTTCTTGAATTGTGGTGCCAGGTGAGGTCTGACCCATGCAGAATAGAGTGGTACTAGTACATTCCTCAGTCCAGATACTATACTCCTATTGATGCAGCCCAGAATTGCATTGGCTTTCTTGGCTGCCACATCACACTGCTGAC
This sequence comes from Sphaerodactylus townsendi, assembly GCF_021028975.2. Taxonomy (NCBI): domain Eukaryota; kingdom Metazoa; phylum Chordata; class Lepidosauria; order Squamata; family Sphaerodactylidae; genus Sphaerodactylus; species Sphaerodactylus townsendi. Next base: position 121,603,742 of record NC_059429.1, on the reverse strand, counting down.
TCATATTCCGTTCGTGGTCTTAAGACTTCCATATCCCTTTCACATGTACTGTTGTCAAGCCAGGTGTCAGTCATCTTATATCTGTGCATTTCATTTTTTTTTGTGTGAGTGTAATGTCTTATTTTTACCTCTGTGCTCTTCTTTACCAAAAAATAGGGAAGTCAGTTTTCACTGAATTCCAAATCTGAGAGATTTAGAGGTGAGAGGCCAGTTTATACTTTGCTTAGGCCAACACATAATTATACTGAACCTTCTGATTGGTGCTCTCTACAGGCATGATATAAAATGCCTCTGAGTGGCCCAGTAAATAATTGTTGTAAACTTTGTTCCATTTGTTCTTAGGCTTATTCTGGTAATAAAGCTATTTATTCTTAAATTACTCTTCTCAAAGCTGAAAGTTGTAATTTAGCTAGAACAGTGAAAAAAAATCCATGTTTACAGACTCACAAAGAACCTAAACGCAAACTCAGAGGGCCTATTTATATTCTAAGCTAAAAAGAAATGCAGAAACCTCTAAATGACAAAATCAAGGAGATATGAAGTATTAGAGGTCTAAGTGGCATAGTGGCGTAGTGGTTAAGAGCAGGCGCATTCTAATCTGGAGGAACCGGGTTTGATTCCCAGCTCTGCCGCTTGAGCTGTGGAGGCTGATCTGGGAATCGTGACAAGTTACAGCCCTGTGCACTCCCACACACGCCATTGGCTAATATTGCAAATATCAGTTTGAATGTAGATATCGTATACTGCTTCGATATGGCAATTCTGTAAAAGGTGAACCAGCTGGAGAAAAAAAGCATATAACAGTGTGGATTCCGACCAGGTTCCTGTTTTGATGTATGAATCTTAATCTGTCATGAATGACCTAGCACTGGTTAAATTATAAATTACTGCCCAAATAAGCAAACCATTAAATTTGAACTGGGTTAGACTTATCAGCCTATATTTACTAGGCATGTTTTTCCAGCTTAATAGATAAATTGTCAAAGGCTTTCCCCACCAGGGGACATGACAATTTACACCCCACTAAAACATTCCCTTCTCACTGGACACAGTGTGTAATAGACTTCCCCCTGTGATACACCTCTGAAGATGCCAGGCATGGATGCAGGCGAAACGTTCAGAACAGGATCCACCAGACCACAGACACACAGTCGGAGAAAACCCGCATAGTTCCGTAATAGAATATGCTTTGCCATATGCTCAGGCTGAGATGTCATGCAGCTTAATCAGACTCATTTAGAGTATATCTATTTTTTTATAACAGAGATTAATTTTCGCACGGCTACATGTGAATAAGCACTTTCAATCCACTTTCTAATCCACTTTGCAGCTGGATTTTAGTCTTGAAATAACCAAAGTCATTTACGACTATTGTGAAAGTGGATGTCGCGAAAGTGCCAGGAGTAAATTCCCTTTAATGCTGTTCAGTCTTTTGCAATACAATCGCATTTGCTTCAATTATTCCATCACTGTTTTGCTAATGTAGGTCAGATACATTGTCTTCTCTTTCCTTTTTCTTAAGCAGCATTTTCATTTATACATGTACAATACTCATAGAGATAGACCTTTGGGTAGGAGGTTTGGTGTAAATTTGTTGTCTGTTTTTCTCTAACATTGTTGCCTTGTTAGGAACTGTTTTCATTTAGTTGGACTGATGTTACATTTACATTTGTCCCTAATAGGACTATCCTTTGAAATTAGCATACACATACTACAGAATTTTGCTCTTTTGCTGAGGAAGAAGCAAGCATGTTTCTGTAGCATATATTACAATGCTTGAATAAAATGGTTTTACTAATTTGGAGCTGTAATGGAGGTGGAGGAGGGATGGAGGAGCCACCGCCGCCCCTACAGCTCTACAGCGTGTTGGAAGCGATTAAGCTCATTTGGATTACAACAGAGCAAGGTTAAAACTTAATCCATCAAAGAGGCGAGGAGATCCTCTGAGAAACCGATTAGGAGGGAGGGTGTCTCAGCAAGAGGTGGCCAATTTACTCAGAGATCCCTAGCCCCTCAATGATAGAGCTGGCCTGAAGCCTCCCACCGAGGTGGGGAGCCTTTGAAAGGCTCTGGCCTACCTGTGGAACTTGCTCTCTACCACCACTGTTCAGGCCCTCGCGGGACCTTGGAGAAGTTCCACAGGGCCTGTAAGACCGAAGTTGTTCCACCCAGACGCCCGAGGAGGGACCAGCTGAGGATGCCCGCCCCACCCCCTGCTCTACAGGGGGTCCCCTACCAACATCAAGGTTGCTACTTTGCTCCTGGGAAGGGTTGCATATAGGTTTTGTGGGACATTGTTTTAGACTGGTAACTGTTTTTAACTTATAAGTATGCTTTTATATTTTATTGTTCACCGCCCTGAGCCATTCGGGGATAGGGCGGTAGATCAAATCAATCAATCAATCAATCAATCAATCAATCAATCAATCAATCAATCAATCAATCAATCAATCAATAAGTTTCCTACAGTGTTCAGCCTCTGGTCCTCTAAACTCATTAAGGAAACCAAATCTCTTTTGTCTATGCATTTGCATACCTCAGTTTGAGCATGCATAAATTCTCCTTCTATGAGCAGTGTTCTTCTGATCACAGAAAACATTTAGAGAATTGCCCAGCTCAATGGGGCTTTGGAACAGTGTTTCTCAAATTGTGCTTGTTTTACTTCATTTATACCTGACCTTTACTTGCCTCTATTATTGTTATCGCTGTTTTAAAGGTTTTAGTAATTTATTTATAATCATATTTTATGTTGTACTGAGCCAGGGGATGGGAAGTGACATAAAAAAAGGAAGTCCAATCAATCAATCAATCAATCAATCAATCAATCAATCAATCAATCAATCGCTTGGGTGCTGTGTGGTTTCCGGGCTGTATGGCCGTGTTCTACGGAAACCCTCTAGAACTGCGACCCTTTCAATCCACAACACTAATATTCCGACCGTCGAAGCCGACCAATCAATCAATCAATCAATCAATCAATCAATCAATCAATCAATCAATCAATCAATCAATCAATCAATCAATCAATCAATCAATCAATCAAAGGTTTAATGTGGCTTACATAATTCCCCTCCCCTCCAGTTTACATCATTCTCCTCCAGCGTGGTGTTGTGGTTAAGAGTGGCGCACTCTAATCTGGAGAAACGGATTTGATTCTCCTCATGAGTGGTGGACTGTTCTCTGGTGAATTGGGTTTGTTCCCCTGCTTCTCCACGTGAAGCCTGCTAGGTGACCTTGGGTCGTCACAGTTCTCTCAGAACTCTTTCAGCTCCGCCTACCTCACAAGGTTGTGGGAAGAGGAGGGAGCCTGTTTGTAAGTCGCTTTGAGGCTCCTTACAGGAGAGACAAGCGGGATATAAATCCAAACTCTTCTTTTTATTTTCCCAAGTACCCTGTGCGGGGGTGGGGCGGGGATCAGCCTGAGAAGTGTGTGACTAGCCCAGGGTTACCCAGTAAGTTTCTATGGCAAAGTGAGGATTCAAACCTGTCTTGCAGTTTCTAATCTGTAAGTGTAACCACTATGCCACACTGGCTCAAACTGTAGCACTCTACCCTCCCTAGGTCTCAAAACAAATGGCTCTTGAAATTTAAGGGAGAGGTGCTAGCCAACCCAATTCCCTAGTTCTGCCGATTTTCTGCTAGCAGAATTTTTTTTTCTTGCTATGGAGGGGTGGGGGAGTCTTTTGGGGAAAAGCAAGCCCCATGCCTACAGCCTGATCAAATAAAGTCAATTTTGACCGGCACTTTAGGGCACTGCTACTTTGGCTCATTCAGCTGCAGGTGCAGAACCAACATTGAATAATGCACTTTCTATCCACTTCCAATGCACTTTGAAAGTGGATTTTACTGTGTGAAGTGGGAAAATCTCTTGTAAACAGTTGCTAAAGTGCATTGCAAGTAGACTGAAAGTGCATTATTCAGCATGTGTGAAAGCAATCATATATTGAGAAAGGGAGTGGCTGATTTGAGAAGAGCGTTTAAGGGGTTATCTTTGTTGTTTCAACATTACAAATATGTAGCCGCTCAAGTTTATTGTGCCTTGTTTTCTCTCCAGGTGCTGACCCGAGATACCAAACTCCGCTGGGTAGAACAGCCCTTCACGCCGCTGCCGCAGGGGGCCATCTTGCCTGCATAAATGTTCTTCTTACTTACAAAGCTTCCGTCACTGACGAGGACTGTGCTGGAATTACTGCTATGGGGATGGCCAAAATGTGGGGCCACAAAGAATGTGAGCGCCACCTCTTTCAGTGCCAGTGGAAGGCTCGAAAGGCTGGCACTCGTGCCGCTGCCAAGCCAAAACCGTGAGGGAAAATAGAAACTGGATGCATGCTAATGCTGGGAAAGGGCCAGATTCTTCATTGAGAAGGAATTACTTGGCCCGTGTTTCTTTCAGACATGCACTATTATTGAAATAGAGGGGATATTATATATATATATATATAGAAGAATATAGAAGAAAGCATTTTCCAAGAATCCCTGATCCCTACTACAGAGATTCCCATACCTTAACAGGACAATTAAGGATCACAGGGACAAGTCCATATATATCACATTCTCTGCCAATCACACTCTCTGCCAGACTGACCTACCTTGCAGGGAAGTTGCAAAGATAAAATGGGAGGAGCATGAATATTGTCTTGAGTACTTTGGAGGGAGGGTAGGTTAAAACACACAAATATAGAAGAAAGCATCTTCCAAGAATCCCTGATCCCTACTACAGAGATTCCCATACCTTAACAGGTAACATACCTTAACAGGACAATTAAGGAGCACAGGGACAAGTCCATATATGTGATTGGCAGAGAGTGTGATATATATATCTCACACTCTCTGCCAATCACACCCTCTGCCAGACTGACCTACCTTGCAGGGAAGTTGCGAAGATAAAATGGGAGGAGCATGAATATTGTCTTGAGTACTTTGGAGGAAGGGTAGGTTATATATATATGGACTTGTCCCTGTGTTCCTTAATTGTCCTGTTAAGGTATGGGAATCTCTGTAGTAGGGATCAGGGATTCTTGGAAGATGCTTTCTTCTATATTTGTCTGTTTTAACCTACCCTCTCTCCAAAGTACTCAAGACAATATTCATGCTCCTCCCATTTTATCTTCGCAACTTCCCTGCAAGGTAGGTCAGTCTGCCAGAGAGTGTGATTGGCCTATGATCAATCAGTGAGGTTCCTGACAGTGCGGGGATTAGAACCTTTTAGCCATGTCACCGTAGTGGGTTCTCCTCTGCTTGGAACCTCTGTTCCAGCACAGGACCCAATCACCAGCACTCTCCGAGGCCCGAGGCCAGCTACTTAAGGCCAAACTATGCCTGAATAATATTTAATGCGCTCTGTCCCGGACCTGACTTGGAAGCAATCAGTGGCTTGTGGAAACCCATTTCTCAAGTGTAGGGGACCCCAATGTGGATCAAGATCATGGCAGGAAGGAAGGGCTTCCCACTTGCATCACTTCCCAATCCCAAATATGGGTGTTGTTGTTATATCTTGTGCTGAGAGCTGCATGTGTACTGTGTGTTATATATTCAGCCCTGCTATGAAGCAAATACTGTTCTGGGGCTGTTTCAGATGAGGAAAACAGTACAGGAACAAAGGCTAGACTGTGTGCAAGCTTGCAATCTATGTGAGGTTTTTCTTGCTGGGAATAGAGAGATTTTTTAAAAAAATGTAACATATATTTATGATTCTCTAAAGTAATGGATTCTCATTAAAAACAAACTGCAAATGAGTCACATTCTTTTTATTTTTTCCATTTACTTAATTATTGCTCTTATGGCCTCAGTTGAAAGCCTTCTCTTCCACTTGAATGTTCCATTAAAGATAAATTTCCACTTTCTTTTAAAATTAATGATAGTGGTGGAAAGTGCCCTCAAATTGCAGGCAACCCTACAGGGGTGAAGGCAAGAAACGAAGAGAGGTGTTTTGCTGCTTGTTGTAGCAGCCCCAGACTTCCTTGGTGGCCTCCCATCCAAGGGCTAAACAGTGTTGACTGTGCTTAGCTTCCAAGATTTGACTAGACTAGAGAGCCAGCATGGTGTAGTGGTTAAGAGCAAGTGGATTCTAACCTGGAGAACCAGGTTTGAGTCCCCACTCCTCCACCTGAGTGTCAGAGGCTTATCTGGTGAACCAGATGCGTTTCTGCACTCCTACATTCCTGCTGGGTGACCTGGGGTTAATCACAGTTCTCTCAGAAAGCTCTCAGCCCCATCTACCTCACAAGGTGTCTGTTGTGGGGAGAGGAAGGGAATGGAGCTTGTAAGCCACTTTGAGTCTCCCTACAGGAGAGAAAGGTGGGATATAAATCCAAGGAGCAGCAGTGGCGTAGGAGGTTAAGAGCTCGTGTATCTAATCTGGAGGAACTGGGTTTGATTCCCAGCTCTACCGCCTGAGCTATGGAGGCTTATCTGGGGAATTCAGATTAGCCTGTGCACTCCCACACACGCCAGCTGGGTGACCTTGGGCTAGTCCAGGGGTAGGGAACCTGCGGCTCTCCAGATGTTCAGGAACTACAATTCCCATCAGCCTCTGTCCAGCATGGCCAAATTGGCCATGCTGGTAGAAACTGATAGAAGTGGACCCCTGGAGCACTGAAGAGCTTATTCCTGAGCTAGTCAAAGCTTTTCGGAGCTCTCTCAGCCCCACCTACCTCACAGGGTGTTTGTTGTGAGGGAGGAAGGGCATGGCGATCGTAAGCCCCTTTGAGTCTCCTACAGGAGAGAAGGGGGGATATAAATCCAAACTCCTCCTCCTCCTCCTCCTCTTCTTCTTCTTCATGGAAATTGTACTGAGATATTGAAATGGTACTCTTGCACTGAGACAGCAGAGGGCGCTCAAGGATCAGGCATCCAACTGAAGTGTGCATTTTGTGTCGGCCAGCGAGTTCTTCACAGCCAGCCATATGTCTGCTTGCTTCCATGCTGAACAACCACTGCAGAAAGATGGTGTCCACAAGGGAACTTTTGACTATCCATAGGCAGTAGCTGAGATCGCAGCCTTTGCAATTTTCCCACTTTGGACACAGTGATTTTTTCATACTTGCAAAAATAGTGATTGAAATTCGCCTGTAATAACAGAATATCTTTTCTGATTGGCACACCCTGTCGTCGATCCCTTTAAAGAGTGACACGCTGCTGCCTAACCGGGGTCTTACGCAATGTGTCTCTTGACAGATGCCAGAGTTGTTAGTGAAAGCTGCTACGGCTGCTTATTGAATACACTTTGCATCATGGAGAAATACACAAGAGGCATTTTTCTGGAAGCTCCTCTTTCTGACATTTGTCTAGACTGCTGCTTAATCTGTGCAGTAGAGGGGACCGAAAAGCAGAGAAGCAGGTGGTGGAACGGGAGCTTCTTCCCAGACATCACGTGCCCGGTTATCTCCTAACTGGCATATTTATGGCAGGAGAGCATAAACTAGGCCACTCAGCAAGAGAATACAACATTATCCAAAGGACAGTTGTTTTCTGTAACCCACAAAATGCTGTGGCTATGAAAACAGCATCAACAGCGTATAAAGAACTACAGGACTGCCAAACAAGCAAGAGAGGCCTGAGTAGATGCGCTTACAATCCAGTATTCAACTGCAAGAGAAAAGCAGGTTCAACAGGAGGGGAAAGATTGAAGAAGTTCCTTGTGGGAATATGATCTGATGCTGTCAGTGCTTATTGGGTTTCTTATTTACTTCTGTCGCTTCCATTTGTAGAATCATAGAGTTGGAAGAGACCACAAGGGCCATCAAGTCTAACCCCCTGCCATGCAAGAACACACAATCAAAGCACTCCGAGTCCAAACATATGTTCAACCAGCCTCTGTTTAAAAACCTCCAAAGAAGGAGACTCCACCACTCTCCGAGGCAGTGAATTCCACTGTCGAACAGCCCTGATGGTCAGGAAGTTCTTCCTAATGTTTAGGTGGAATTTCTTTTCCTGCACCTTGAATCCATTACTTCATGGCCTGGTCTCTGAGGCAGTAGAAAACAAGCTTGCTCCCTCTTTGACGTGACATCCCTTCAAATAATTAAACATAGCTATCATGTCTCCCTTAACCTTCGCTTCTCCAGACTAAACATCCCCAGCTTCCTAAGCCTCTCTTCGGCCCTTTAAGCATAAGCATTTATTGTCATTGTGCACGCACAACAAAATTTACAGCAGCATTCCTCGATGCACACAACTTCAGACTCATACCCCATCCTCACTTTCCCCTTCCTCCACCCATCCCTACACAGCCCCAAACACATCAACATGAAGCCGCGGAGTTCAGCATAGCCACAGCCCTAGAGTAGAAGCTGTCTCTAAGCCTCTTTGTCCTAGTTTTGATAGACCTGTATCGTCTGCCGGATGGTAACAGTTCAAAAAGAGAGTGTGCTGGATGAGACAGGTCTCTCAGAATATTTTGGGCTTTCTTTAGGCTTCGGGAATTATAGAGTTCTTCCAAGGAGGGGAGAGGGCAGCCGATAATCCTCTGTGCAATATTGGCCTTCATGGGTAAAAATGGTAAAAGGTCTGGAATCCATGCGAAGGCCCCTTCCGCACATGCAGAATAATGCGCATTCAATCCATGTTCACAACTGTTTGAAAGTGGATTTTGCTATTCCGCACAGTAAAATCCAGCTTCAAAATGCACTGGAAGTGGATTCAAGCTGCATTATTCTGCATGTGTGGAAGGGGCCTTCGCATGGATTCCAGATCTTTTACCATTCTGGTTTCCCTCCTCTGGACACATTCCCACTTGTCAATATCCTTCTTAAATTGTGGTGCCCAGAACTGAACATAGTACTGTAGGTGAGGTCTGACCAATGTAGAGTAGAGTGGTACAATTACTTCCCTCAGTCTAGACACAAGCATCTCTCTCTCTTTTCAGTTGGCTGTTAAGGCCTGCATTCTTGGAAAACTGTATCTCGTGTATCTAATCTGGAGAAACCGGGTTTGATTCCCAGCTCTGCTGCCTGAGCTGTGGAGGCTTATCTGGAGAATTCAGATTAGCCTGTACACTCCCACACAAGCCAGCTGGGTGACCTTGGGCTAGTCACAGCTTTTCGGAGCTCTCTCAGCCCCACCTACCTCACAGGGTGTTTGTTGTGAGGGGGGAAGGGCAAGGAGATTTTCAGCCCCTTTGAGTCTCCTGCAGGAGAGAAAGGGGGGATATAAATCCAAACTCCTCCTCCTCCTCCTCCTCCTCCTCCTCCTCCTCTCCTCCTCCTCCTCCTTCTTCTTCTTTTCAGTTGGCTGTTAAGGCCTGCATTCTTGGAAAACTGACTACCCACCTTCCGCCATGAATTCATTCATTGGTTGGTGCATTTATTTATTTATTGTTTCGACTTCTAAATGGCTCTTCCCTGGCCACAGCAGGCTCAGAGCCTCTAAGAGTAATATTCAATTTCAACAAAATCAATAAAATCAACATACACGAAATAATAATAATATACAATAAAACCTGTCACCTTAAATATACTAGCCCATGAAGGAGGAACAATTTAAGTTTTAATATTCCTCACATACCCCCCATTAGATAATGCCAATAATGATAATACCAGAAGGAAAGGAGAGGGGAGGGAGGCCAGCTGAGGTGGATGAAACTGTTGCTTCTCCCAACCATAAGCCTGATGGAACAACTATCTCACAGGCCCTGAGGAATTTAGATATTTACACTCCACTGTCATCCCTTGTAAGTCCAAAGTGGCTTGCAACATCATTCTCTCCAGCATGGTGTAGTGGTTAAGAGCAGGTGGGTTCTAATCTGGAGAACTGGTGTTCCTCTCCCTTAAATTTCAAGAACCATTTGGTGTTCCTGGTCACCCCACTCTCTTCCAACATAGCCATAGCCTTCAAAGGTCAGGGAAGCAGCCAGCCATCTTGCACTGTTTCCGCATGGGCGGAATTCAGCTCCCCAGGGATGCTAAAAACTGTGTCCCTGGGGAGGGGTTCGAACGATGCAGCAGCGCCGGCCTCACCACCCCCGAGTGGCGCGAAGGCGCTGCTTTCAAACCACGCTCCCTGAGCGAGGTTTTTCCAAATAAGCATTTTCCCACCGGTGCTGTGCGAACAGCACCAGCGGGAAGATGTTGCTTTCCCCCTCCCCTCCACTCACCTCTTCGTTCAGCGTCACTGCGGAGGGCGGCAGAGACCCGCCCATGCTGCCCTCCGACCTTCAGGGATCGGAGGGCAGCGTGGGTGGGTCCCTCCAGCCCTCCTTGGTGACTCTGAATGAAGAGGTGAGGGGAGGGGACCGAAGGAGAGGCGGCTCTGTGTGGAACCGCCTCTCCGGCTGGGGAGGGAGCTGGGACTGCTCGCACGCTACCGTGCGAGCAGTCCCCGAGCCTCCACTGGCATAAATTATGCCGGTGGAGGTTCGCTGCCACCACTGTGCGGAAAGGGCCTAAGTCTGTCAAGCATCTTTTCCACACAACCAAAATAAAATGTCTTCAGGCAGGAAATAAAATGTTTTCTTGGAGGAGTTCCGCAACATTTGTAGCCCAAAACGTTTTATTTCCAGCCTGAAAATGTTTTAAATGCATCCTCTTTTCTAGCGAGTCTTTTGTGGAAGCCTTTTCAAAATGTTTTGGCTTGTCTTTTTAAAACATTTCCAACACCTCTCTGCAGTCCCTGGACTTTCTTCCCAGTGCCATTTTCTGAGCTTGCTCCATCATCTTGTCCATTTATTTTCATCATGTTTTTTTGGTGGGGAGTGATATCTTCGAAGGTTTGAGTGCACAACCCATGAAGAGTCACAGCACGAGACTTTGAAGCATCAGACAATCGGATCCAAGGAAGAGTTTAAAACGAATGGAACAAGCACAAAATGGCAACCAGGAATTGTTTTGAGGGAGTGAGTGTGAACAAATGGGGGGGGGGGATTGAAAATAGTTTGCAAACATTTTCATTTACTTGTGCAAAAAAGACCAAGGTCTGCTTTCAGTTTAACTGTTTTTCTATTATCTTGGAGATGAAGAGGCACATTAACTATAGGCACGATCAGAAATTCCGAGTGGCAGGCCTCCTTTCACCTTTGCTTATTTATGCCTCTATTTCTTTTTGGATGCATACTATACTCTGTTACACATACAGATGATGGTAGATTGCATATTCCTCCGCCACAGAACAAACCATGCCGGACCTTCTTTGTTGTAGAATGCTCCACGTGCGTCCTAGCTCCTACCCTTCTCCCTGCGTCCGTTCGAAAGTTTGAAACTAAACATTTTGGCATAAATGCTCTTGTATCAAAGTACCATGTCCAATGCTGCACAAAATACTGGCTTTGATAAAAGCAGTGCATGAAAATGAATGATAATTCTCATATACATTCGGTACTATATTCTAATGTGGAATCATACAATTATCTCAACTGCTGCACCTCAACTGACCGAACTATCACCGTTATGTGGGACAGAGTCAGAGGTGGGATCCAGCAGGTTCTCACCAGTTCCCAAGAGTGGGTTACTAATTATTTGTGTGTGCCGAGAGGGGGTTACAAATTGGGTCTGCTTTTCCGTTAGAAATTCCATTAGGTCCAAAAATCATAAAGTCCTGTTGTTCCCTGTGTGGCTGGTTAGCGAAGGTAGAAAACGGGATAAATTCTCCCTGTTGGGCTGTTTTAAAAACATGTTTCAGAAATATGGTAAAGTTCCTTGTTTAAGGAAAGTATCCTTCTTTTGATTTCTAGAAACAAAATTAAGTATTTGAAAGTATTAAGTATTTGACAGGCAGTCAATTAGAGGAGAAGTACCGGTAGTTGTTTCTGTTGGCAGTAGACAATAGGACTGGCTATGATGAGTTTAAATTATGGACAGAGATACCAGCTGGAAATTAGGAACTTTTTTTTTACAGTAAAAGTTTTTTACAGTAACAGAGAAATTATTAATGCCCCGCCCCCGTCGTGCCTGGCCACGCCCCCGTCGTGCCCCGCCCAGCCCCATTGGCGCTACACCACTGTTTGAATCCCACCACCATGGGAACCTGTTACTAAAATTTTTGGATCCCACCACTGGACAGAGTATAATGTTTTTTGCAATTCGGACATCATCTGCATTGTGCTTTGGGTGGGTTTGATACCAGTTACAGGAAGACTATACAGTCTGCTTTGCTAGCAAGTATGAAAGTATCAGAGGAACATTCCGATGCAATATTGTCATGCTTCAGGCAGGTGAGTTCTGTATGGGGATTGTTCCCGGCAAAAAGACCCTGAGGGGCCAAGTCGCACCACCAAATGGGCCCGGCGGCTAAAAGGGTGTGAGAAAGAAACCCTTCTTGTAGATTCCAGCAGCTTAACACATTGGGCGATAAGAATTTTGCCGGTCTTGATTAGCATTTTGTGCACAATCTGAAGGGGAGAACGTGACTCTCTCCAGGCCCGCATTTGAATTCCAGGCTGTATTGATTGGATTCGTAAATGATAATAAGCAGGATAAATAAATCAGATGAGAGCTAATGCAGGTGGCGGGAACCCCGCACTAGACTGCAAAGCATTTCAATGCCGCACAATAACCTTGAGTGAGAAGTAATTTCAAAAGTGACTTAAATGTGCTGAGGCTACAAAACAGAACTGCAGACTGGAGGGGGGGGGGCGGTTGGAGAGGGTCTATGGAACAAAACAAATGCATTGAAAATGATTTGGCTGTACTGGAATTAAGGCCTGACTAGTGGCTTATGCAGATTATAGCAGAGACAGAGGACAACCTAATGAGGCTAGGGAGCAAAAGTAGAGGAAGAAGAAGAAGAGTTTGGATTTATATCCCCCCTTTCTCCCCTGCAGGAGACTCAAAGGGGCTTACAACCTCCTTGCCTTTCCCCCCTCACAACAAACACCCTGTGAGGTAGGTGGGGCTGAGAGAGCTCTGAGAAGCTGTGACTAGCCCAAGGTCAGCCAGCTGAATTCCCCAGATAAGCCTCCACAGCTCAAGCAGCAGAGCTGGGAATCAAACCTGGTTCCTCCAGATTAGATACCCGAGCTCTTAACTTCCTACGCCACTGCTGCTCCTAACCTCCTACGCCACTGCTTAACCTCCTACGCCACTGCTATAGCAGGAGGCTATAGTTTGTGCAAGCAGAGAAGAGGAAGAGTTTGGATTTACACCCCCCTTTCTCTCCTGTAAGGAGACTTTAAGGGTCTTACAAACTCCTTTCCCTTCCTCTCCCCACAGCAGGCACCTTGTGAGGTAGGTGGGACTGAGAGGGTTCTGAGAGAACTGAGACTGGCTCAAGGTCACCCAGCAGGCTTCATGTGTAGGAGCAGGCAAACAAATCCAGCAGGATGTGGAATACAGTGCAATCAGTGGTAGAAATCACTGAATGAAGATATCCAAAAAGCATCTAACTCACTCCAAGCTGCCTGACCTGCATGGCTCAGGATATAGCCCGATCTTAGAAGCTCAGCAGAGTCAGCTCTGGTTAGTATTTGGATGGGAAACTGGCAGGGGAGTCCAGCCAGACAATGGCAAACCACCTCTAAACTCATCAGTTCCTTATCCTTATCAGTTGGGAGGGAGAGAAGAAGAAGAGTTGGTTTTTACACTCCATTTTCCTCTGCCTTTTTAAGGAGTCTCAAAGAGGCCTACAAGAGTTTTCCCAACAGTGGTGTAGTGGCTAAGAGCAGGTGCATTCTGATCTGGAGGAACCGGGTTTGATTCCCCACTCCGCCGCTTGAGCTGTGGAGGCTTATCTGGGGAATTCAGATTAGCTTGTGCACTTTCACATACGCCAGCTGGGTGACCTTGGGCTAGTCACAGCTTTTCGGAGCTTTCTCAGCCCCACCCACCTCACAGGGTGTTTGTTGTGAGGGGGGAAGGGCAAGGAGATTGTAAGCCCCTTCTGTAGGAGTCTCCTGTAGGAGAGAAAGGGGGGATATAAATCCCAACTCTTCTTCTTCCTTCTCCACAACAGACGCTGAGAAAGTTCTGAGGCAACTATGGGACTGAGAGAATTCTGACAGACTTCTGACTAGGCCAAGGTCAGAGGCGGAACAAAGGGGAACTGTGCCTGGGGCACACGCGCCCCCTACGCCTTTGCTGCGGCACCATCTGCCCCGGAACGCCCCTGGAACACCACGCCCCTGCCACATGTACTCCATGGCCCACCCCATCCGCTCTGCTGCTCCGCCTGGAGCGTCGTGCCCCACCTAGCCCCATTGGCGCTACGCCACTGGCCAAGGTTACCCAGTTGGTTTCTTGCAGAAGAGTGGGGCAACACAAACCCATTTGCCAGATTAGAGTTTGCCGCTCATGTGGAGGAGCGGGGAATCAAACCTGGTTCTCCAGATTAGCATTTTCTGCTGTGAACCATTATACCATGCTTGGAGCAGTGAAAAATAGTGGCACGAGGTATAAATGGAGATAAGTAACAGTTGTGCTTCCCTTGGGAGCCTGAACCTCAGACCCTTCCTTTCTCTAAAACAAGGACCTACAGGTGAACCTTCAGAGTTCTGAACAGGCACACCTAGGCTGCCTTTCCCATGGTTAGGGTAACAGGTAGCTTGACACTTGCACGTTCCTTGTCTAGCACAGTGAAGACTACAGCACACTCACACGCAGCTTCAGTGCACTTAGGATTTCCACTCCAATCAAGATTCCTTCATGGCAGATGATTGTGGCTTTCTGGAATTAACATCCCCCCACTTCTGTCGGCATCTCTGCACGCTTGAGCCTGTGTACCCTCCAGTAATTTTATTCCTTATTCGCCTGCACACTTAATGTCCTTAGTCATTAAGCTGAAAAATGTTAACCTTGTCATAGTTAGTGACTAGAAGCAGAAAAGTCCGTTTAATTCCCAGGGGAATGAATTCTAATTTTCTGCCTGTCAGATGCTGACATTTTACGTATTTTCCTCCAACTCCCCATCATAACCACCATTTCCCCACTCTCCTTAGTGGTACATTTAAATAGCTGTCATAAGGAAAGACCTTTTTAGTTGCACTCAAAACCCCAAAGGTTTGGCCGAAGGCCAGTAGGAGCTCTTGTCAATTCATAAGCTGTTTTTGGGACTGATTTTTATTTGCCGAACTGTGGAGGGAAGAGGTGAGAAGCCAGTGCTACAGACATCGAAGGTCACGGCAAAGGACGCATTAACGTTTTGTGTCAGAAAATATTTGCCCCCCTACCGATCCCACACACAAAAAAGTGATAATCAGGATTTTAAAGTAAGAATTCTATCGCAGAAACAAATTATGTTAATCAAACATCTTCATTTGTCAAACGTCTTCATTTGTCATGAAGATGTCACACTTCCTTTTTGACTCGCCTGCCGTGATGAGTAGATATCAGACAGTGGGGTTGAAGAGGAAGGTGATCTGGTCTGTCCCTTGACAAGCATAGATGGAATTTAGAGGGAAAGGCAAAATGGTCCCTTTTAGAGACATTGCGATTGTACTTATCCATTTTGAAATGATCTGTGAGCTACATCTTCATGTAGCAGTGAGCAGCAGTGGTTAAGAGCAGGTGTACTTTAATCGGGCGGAACCGGGTTTGATTCCCCGCTCTGCCACCTGAGCTGTGGAGGCTTATCTGGGGAATTCAGATTAGCCTTATCGGTTTTGAAATTATCTGTGAGCTACATCTTCATGTGTCAGGGAGCAGCAGTGGCGCAGTGGTTAAGAGCAGGTGTACTCTAATCTGGAGGAACTGGGTTTGATTCCCTGCTCTGCTACCTGAGCTGTGGAGGTTTATCTGGGGAATTCAGATTAGTCTTATCGGTTTTGAAATGATCTGTGAGCTACATCTTCATGTAGCAGGGAGCAGCAGTGGCGTAGTGGTTAAGAGCAGGTGTACTCTAATCTGGAGGAACTGGGTTTGATTCCCTGCTCTGCCGCCTGAGCTGTGGAGGCTTATCTGGGGAATTCAGATTAGCCTGTGCACTCCCACACACGCCAGCTGGGTGACCTTGGGCTAGTCACAGCTTTTTGGAGCTCTCTCAACCCCACTACCTCACAGGGTGTTTCTTCTTCTTCTTCTTCTTCTTCTTCTTCTTCTTCTTCTTCTTCTTCTTCTTCTTCTTCTTCTTCTTCTTCTTCTTCTTCTTCTTCTTCTTCTTCTTCTTCTTCTTCTTCTTCTTCTTCTTCTTCTTCTTCTTCTTCTTCTTCTTCTTCTTCTTCTTCTTCTTCTTCTTCTTCTTCTTCTTCTTCTTCGTATCATGACGTGGTAAAAGAAACCAAACCTGGAAGAGCTTGGTTTTCGCGTCGTACAAGAACACTATTTATCCATTCTTATATTTGTATCCCGCCTTTCCTTGTGGTTCAAAGAGGCTTACAAATCACAAATTAAAAACATGCAAAATAAAATAAAACCCAACTAACCATCCTTGCTCTTAAAAGATACCTGCAGTCTATATCTTATTTATCGGCCAGCCAAATAGAATTGCCTAGCAGTGTCTTCTAAGGTATATATCATTTTTTTTCAATATGTGTTGGTTTGGAGTGTGGTAGACCTGAAAATTTTCAGAAGATTAAAAAAAAAGCAAGAGCTTTTCCCTGGGTTTTCGAAAACCTGAAGCTTATTTTAGCCCGGTAAAACCCTATTGCAAGGCGAGGAGAGGGAGGCTTTTTTTTATTGAAACTAGAAATTTGCAGCAGTGTGGGTGATTTTTCTTACGGGGACCCCGGTTTGGTGAAGATTGGGTCGGGGGATCCAATTTTATGCCCCGTCAAGAGGGTGCTTGACTGCAGTCAAGCAATCTTAAATGAGAGAATTGAGCTAAGACAAAATTTCCTGCCATTCTTGAACAATTTTTTTCTGCAATACTGCACTCTTTGGGGAGTCTTTAAGGGACTCTGGGGGGTGTTTTTTGAGGTAGAAACATCAGATTTTCAGCATAGTTGCAGGTGACTCTCCTTACAAAAAGCCTCCAAGTTTGGTTAAGTTAGGTTTGGGGGTCCAATTTTAAAGGCACACAGTTTTCCTCCATTTGGGGGGCCATACAATTGGACCCTTTGGTCCAGTCTTTACCAAATGTGAGGGTTCTCATAAGGATAGGCAGCTGCAGATCCACTGAAAATTTGGTGTCTCTATCTTGAAAAACATCCCCCTTAAGCCCTGGAAAATATTTGTCATAGGATAACACATAGGATAAAAGGGAATGGCTCCTATGTTAGGCTGATTCCGCATGGACCAAAAACAGTGGTGTGAAAATGGTGTGAAAATGGTGTAAAAGGGTTTAAAACAGTGTAAAAGTGTTTATACCGTTTTCACACTGTTTTCACACTGCTGATTTTGACCCATGCAGAATCAGCCTTAGATACAAATTTGAGTCCAGTGGTATTTTTAAGACCAACAAAGTTTTATTTATTTCATGCACACAAAAGCTAATACCAAGAATAAACTTTCTTTATGCAGGTTCAGACCAACACAACTACTCACCTGGCTCATATATTAGTGGGAAAAAATTGTGGGGTCCTGGAGGGGGCTACTTTTTTAAGCAGAGGCACTAAATTTGCAACAACACTGTTGCTGACTCTCCTTATATGCCGAAAAAGCCAAAATAGCTCTTGGACCTTTTTTTTTTTTTTTTTTGCAGTTTGGAATATCCGAATGTACACCTCTGGTGTCTTCTAAAGATTTCTAGAGATGGACTTCCTTCAGATGGGCCTCTGCATCTCCGGCCAGGCAAATCCATCCCATCAGGGTATCTGGGTTCCCAGACACAAAGGCCCACTGCAAAACCTCTGGATCCAGGCCATCTTTAAACATGTGAATAAAGATGTGTTTGGGCCAATTCCGCAGTTGGCGGAATTCGGCCTCGTAGTCAGCCACTGATTGGGATCCCTGTGGGAGGCGTTGCAGCCTAGCCCTAGCCTTCTCCAGGAAGGGGTCTTGAAACGGTGATGAGTGAGATCCTTGAAGCAGTCAAAATCACGAAGCTCAAGGAGTCTTCATGAAGAGCCCTGGCCAAGCGGCCCCTTCTCCCTCGAGGAGGGCTTCAATTGTAAGTTTGTGGTGTGTGTGTGTTTTCTGACCTTGAAAAAGTTCCCGCCGGAGGTTTTGGCTTAACGCCTGAAAGGGGAATTTCGCTGTTTTGGTTATCTTTCACTTGCTTGCTTGCCTGTGCGAAATCCTGCCTTGTTTATACTCTTTTGGGTGGGAACCTGTCTGAGTACCCTGTAAAGCTGTTGATCCGAGATCTGGGTTTCAGTTACCATTGCTTACGTTTCCGACTAAGAATGCCAGCTCAATAAAGAACTTATAACGGTTGCTTTTGCCTGGACTTTACTAGTTCGTTACATCAATGTCGTACACACGTTCGGCATCGTTGGCATATTCATCATCCATCATGCACATGTAGGCTTCCACTTGCACAAGGAAGTAGGGCAGGTTCTCAGGGTCCCCATCAAACTTGGCTTTCAGTTCTCTCCTCCTCCTCAGTCTCAGGGTAGGAAGTGCTGGTACCACAGGATGTGAGGGCGATCTGGCTGCGACATCTGTCACCCCATTGATTGCCAGGGTTGATTTGGCTGATCTGGCTGGCTAGGCAGGTATCCCCTACCTCCCTCACGGCTCATGTGTGTCCCTCCTGACTCTTGGCTCGGTGGAAGAGGATGACCATCCCAGATAGAAGGAGTGTACCATTCTTCAGTCAAGGGTATACGATAGCTGTGCTCCCCTGCCAGAACCTCCAAACAATGTAGGCTTCCACTTGCACAAGGAAGTAGGGCAGGTTCTCGGGGTCCCCATCGAATGTGGCTTTCAGTTCTCTTCTCAGTCTCGGGGTAAGAAGTGCTGGTCCCACAGGGGCTGCACCTCCGCCTGCGGCGTCTGCTTGAGCGAGGGCTTGGCCAGGTGGCGGTTCTTGGCCTGGCAGAGGAGCCATCAGGTTGGTCATCTAGCATTGCATGGCCTGCATCTCAAAACCCATTTGGTCGCACTCCTGTTGGAGGTCTTCCTTTTCCTTCCGAAGGGCCTCGGCTTTGCGGCTCCATCGTCCAGCCTCTCGCTCTGGGCCACGCTCGAACGGACGGGGCTCCCAGTGGTCACAGGCAGCGAGAGTCTCCTCACACTCTCGGTCCTGCTGTTGAGAAAGGGTCATTGCTCCCAGCCATGAATCCTAGCCCCCAGGGATCGTGTGAGCTGCCCCCTGCCAAGGCCCCCAGCCAGGGATCCTTGGCCACGATCCGGGACTGGGGGTGAAGATGTCCCCTAGCAAAGGGGGTGGACGACCACCTGAACCTTGCCTTGCCTGGCCCCATTGTTGGTATCCGACCCACTGTTGGGGGTAGTGTGGTTCCCCCTCAACCCAGCCATACTGTGAGTAGGTCTGGGCGTAGAATTCGGGATCCAGAAGCTTTGGCTTAATGTAAGGGTCTATTACCCCAGTCAGCAAACAAGACTCAGGGAAATTTACGAAGCTGTATTGGAACTGTGTCAGCCACAAGTTCAGAAAGCTAAAGCTAGTGCTTTGTCCCCTGAACCCCAGTAAGTTACACCATTACACAAAGAAAAAAAGAAAGAAAGAAAGAAAGAAAGAAAGAAAGAAAGAAAGAAAGAAAGAAAGAAAGAAAGAAAGAAATGTACTGTGGGAAGCGTTGGGAAAACCTCTCAGAGATCTTACCCTTGCACAATGAGCAAAGTGATGATAGAAAAGAAGTGCAGAGAAGGGCAACGAGGATGATTGAAGGTTGGGCACCTTCATATGAGGGGAGAGCTGCAGTTTGGGACTCTTTAGTTTGGAGAGGAGTCTGAGGGGATATGATTGAAGTCTATAAAATTATACATGGGGTAGAAATGTTGACAGAGAGAAATTTTTCTCTGCAATACTAGAACCAGGGGGCATTCATTGAAAATGGGGAGGAGATTAGGACTAATAAAGGACACACTTCTTCACACAGCGTGTGATTGGTGTTGGAATACTGCCCAGGAGGTGGTGATGGTCACTAACCTGGATAGCTTTAAAAAGGGCTTGGACAGATTTATGGAGGAGAAGTCGATCTCTGGCTACCAATCTTGATCCTCCTTGATCTCAGATTGCAAATGCTTTAGCAGACCAGGTGCTCAGGAGCAGCCAGAGGCCATTGTTCACATGCCTGGGTGGAGCTCCCAAAGAGGCACCTGTTAGACCACTCTTGAGTGGCAGAGCTGGACTAGATGGACTCTGGTCTGATCCAGCAGGCTAGTTCTTATTGCTCAACCCATGATCCCCCCTCCCTTGCATTCCCAAAACACCAGCATAAGAAAGATGGTGAGAACAGAGACTTTGTTGTGAGACAGACGATTTCCCTCCTTCAGGAAACTGCAGATAAGGAGGAGCAGTAAGCGCGCTATTCACTAGTTACATTGCAGGCAAAAGAAAACCTTCCCAATAGACGTGATAATGGATGGAGCCAGCTACAGCCAGAGCGGACGTCACGAGGCAGCCAAGGCAGTATGGCATGAGCCTGACACAGATAGTGATAGTCGAGGCTACCCAAACACTGGATCTGGGCATCTCTGATCTGTGTTAGCCTTGTATGAAATGAGATCACAAATGACTGTGTCCAGATGATCACTAATAATCATTTCTGGAGATGAGTGTTCGTGAAGGGGAGAGAATTAGGAATTACAGGATTTAGGGACAATCCTTTCTGGCAATCCTTTTTCCAACTGATGCTTCCATTTCAGCCTGAGTGCAGCAGGAGAATAACGGCTGTCTAATTTCTTCAGGCAGAAGCATTCGACTTCCTTTCCTTATTTATTTATTTCCAAATAGCATTTTTCAGGCTGCAAAATCGTCGGCCCGGTGTCTATTTCGTTCAACTGACGAAGAGCATAGAATTAAAGCTGTAACACAGTTGAGTTCATAGCTCCCGGCGAGGAGCTGAAAGCATTAACTGTCTCTCACTTTGGCAAGGGAAGCAGGAGGAGTGTTTGCAGACACAGAGAAGCAGAAGGCATTGTCAGGTTTAGGTCAAGCTGAGAAACTCCCTCAGCCGGGTGGATGAGTTGGTTTGTCAGACAGCAGCCCGGAGGCATAGTAATGGTCGAGGGAGAGGGCATGGAAGGGGATTCAGTGTGTGTGTTTGTGTGGGGAGGGGGGGGGGTCACTGAGTCTGGAAAAATGGTGCTGGCAGACAGTGTTGTTTTCTGTCTACTAGGGAGTCTGAATGGGAGACACACACCTCCCCCCAAAACCCCTACCCATGAACAGTCAAGTAGGACCTTTGACTAGGGCCAGCAATCTTTTAAGTTCTGCCACAATTCTTAATCATACTTGATGTTTTTTTTTAAAAAAGTGGTGTGTGTGTGTGTGTGGGGAGATTTCAGGCCCAAATCTTAAATTCTTTGGTCAGCATCTTTGCTGAAGAAGAAAGCCAAATGCCAGTCTCCAATTGAAAATTACTGAAGATAGTAATTGCTCTCATATCTCTCCGGTGGATATTTACCTCCCCTTTCTTTCAAGGCTCTCCGAGTGTACCATACAGTTCTCTGTTCTCCATTTTATACTCATAATAACCCTGGGAGGTAGGTTAGGCTGAAAGAGTGTGAGTGACTCCCAAGGTCACCCATAAAGTTTTATAATGTTATCAGAATTTTAATCTTGATCTTCACGATCTTATTCTGACACTCTAACCACTAAGCCCAGATGGAGACGCTTTAGGAACTTTACTTTTCAACATAAAACATTTCCTATTCTCAATCAGGGTGCTTTTTTTTTTTTAAAAAAAAGAAGAAGATGGTACTTCCAAGGATTTGTAGTTCTTTATATGAAAACTGGTTGGAGCCTAGGTGTCATGCCCCTGATGGTCCTGCCATATTGCTGCCATTCTCATCTACCTGGGGTCTGGGAATCTTTGGACTGCTGCTTTTTCTGCCAGGAGTTCAGGAACTGATCTTGGTATTTGTGTATGTGTGTGTGTGCATGCGTGCGCGTGCTTGCCTGCCCTTACCTCCTTATCACTCACTCCAGTCCTCTCTCTGTCTGCACACATTCCATTCACTTGGTGTAAGGATAACATTGCTCTCTCTGCCTTGAAAACCCAGCTTCGCCATTCTGTAAACATCCAATTATATTATCCCGCCTGCTTAAACCAATTCCACATGGCATTGGAAAGGCGGGGGCTATTATCAGAGGTGGGATCCAGCAGGTTCTCACAGGTTCCCGAGAGTAGGTTACTAATTATTTGAAATTGTGAGAAATTGCCGGAGGGTTACTAATTGGTGATTTTGAGAGCAGTCCTAGCGGGAGGTGCACGATTGTGTGTGGCAGCCTGCGCCTAAGTGCGATAGTTTCCCACTAAGGGACTGCCGTCCCTTGCCACAGCCCTACCCAGGAATGCCGCCCAGAATGCCAGCCAGCCCCATCGTGCCCTGCCAGCCCATTGGCTCACATCCACAGTTTGAACCCCACCACCCTGGGAACCTGTTACTAAAATTTTTGGATCCCATCACTGGCTATTATGTATATTCAGTGGGCCACTTGTGATGTATTTCCAGATCAGTCTATGGTTTCCTACCTGCCAATGTCCTGCCATAGTTCTGCAATAAAGAATATCATGTTCCAAGTTTTTAGAAGAAGACGAAGAAGAGTTTGGATTTATATCCCCCCTTTCTCTCCTGCAGGAGAGTCAAAGGGGACACAATCTCAACGCATTCCCCCCTCACAACAAACACCCTGTAAGGTAGGTGGGGCTATAATTTTAATTGCGACTATAATCATGGGGTATGACACTAAGGATGTCAGCTTGCAAATGGTACCTCAGGATCTCCTGGAATTGCAGCTCATCTCCAGACTACAGAGATCAGTTCCCCTCCGAGAAAATAGATACTTTGGAGGGTGGAGTTTGTGGCATTGTACCCTGCTGGAATTCCTGTCCTCCCCAGGCTCCATCCCTAAATCTCCATTTGTTTCCCAACCTGGATTTGGCAACCCTACCGTGTCCTCCATCCTCTGCCACTGGCTAGATTGGACCCGGCAACCCTATTTGAGCCATTCCTCATTCTGAAAATCATTATGTCTGGACCAAGAACTGTAATTTTACATCTGGGGAGGTGGGAATGAAGAGTGGTGTGACTCCAACTAGTCACTCCTCTACCAGCATTGTAGTGGATTTTGCAGTGTAAATATAACAACTTTAGGATGTTATAAAAGGTGTTTTGGGGAACAACTTCACACAGCTCTCTCCCCCAAAATGAGTTCAGCCCATTTTATTCATCTCAACCTGGTTTCCCCCCCCAAAAATCACTTAACCAGTAAGCTTTTCCTCCCAACCTAGGTTGAACGAATACAGGCAGGACACATTTTATTTCTCCCGCCCAAACCTCTCACTTTTGTTTCTGCTTCTTGTATCCACCATTTTGTATGCTGCAGCAGATTCTCCTTGAAGATTCCCCATGGAAGTATCCTCTGCTTGCAGCTGATCTGCGCTCAATTTCACTGTAAAAAGTAGATGAGTAATAATTGTTTTGCCTAGTGATCCCACACACATGTCGTTTTCCCCCTTTGTTGTTTTCAGGGGGAATGTTTGTGAGTTACAACAAAGCGTTCACAACATGCGGCTACATATTAGTAGCTTCTCCTAATCATGTCCCTTTTGTAGCTTCAAGCAGACATTAACCTCCTGAAAACAAAGGAAACAAAAAAAAGGAGAAGCATTTAGTCTTGCGGCGGGGATTGCTTGAAGTGGTGCAAAACAAACAGAAGCTTTTATTCATCTACTTTTTACAGTGAAATTGCACATGGATGAGCTGTAAGCAGAGGAAACCTCCATGGGGAATCTTCTGGGGCACACAAAATGGCAGATGCAACTGTGAAATTGATAAGAGCTCAGTGCAGCAGGAGGGAAAAAAGATCCATTTTGGCTGGCAACGCTTCTGTTCTTCTGCACTGTAGGAACACAACATGCCAAAATGGGATTCTTCCTCCCTGCTGCACGCAGCCTCTTCAATTGCGTCAATTTCCACAGAACAGCAATGGCGTAGTAGAGGATTTAGAGCTCGTGTATCTAATCTGGAGGAACTCCGAGGGTTTTGATTGCCGAGCTCCTGCCGCCCTGAGTAATGGAGGCTTATCTGGGGGAATTTCTAGATTAGCCTGCAATGCACCTGGCCCACTTACACCAGCTGGGTGACCTTAGGGCTAGATCACAGCTTCTCCGAGAATCCCCTCAGCCCCTGTTCCCTGACCACCCTCCACCAGGGTGTTTGTTGTGAGGCAGGCATGGAACAGAGATTGTCAGCCCCAGGAGTCTCCTGCAGGAGAGAAGGGGGGATATAAATCCAAACTCCTCCTCCTCCTCCTCCTCCTCCTCCTCCTCCTCTTCTTCTTCTTCTTCTTCTTCTTCTTCTTCTTCTTCTTCTTCTTCTTCTTCTTCTTCTTCTTCTTCTTTTCCTAACATTCTAAAAACATTATATTTATGCTGTGTGGATTCCACTTGTGATCAACTGAAACAGCGACATAAATGCATCCAAGAACGCCTGGGAAACCTGCGTGCATCCCGGTAGTCCCTCTGGTTGTTTGAAACATAGCTGCTCAGTGAACTGCGAGGGGAGGATTTTGCAGTTAATATTTCAGATCTCTGGCTGGAACACAGCTAAGCAAACCCAAATAGCTCACGCCAGCAAGCTGAGCCATATTTACTGATCCAGGCAAAGCCTCCTCGCTCCAACTTGGCCTCCAGGCAATTTGACCCCGTGGAAATTCCTTCCTGAAGCACATTTGTCAACCTGTTACAGACTAGCCATGCTAGCAAAACGCTGCATAATCTATTCTGTCTGCTGCAAAAGCAAACAGCAGTCCTGAACGGCCAGCCTGCAGCCTGAATGTCAAATCAAACTCCCCTGCATATGACCCAGATAATTTCTTTCCCTTCCACGGGGTTTTATTTTACCGCTGAGTGCAGAACTTGGTTCTTACCATTTCTTTTGTTACTGCAGAAGGCTTTCTGGTTTTGTTTATGGTTTGTAATATAGTTCTCCCATTGTGATTCCCCACCCTTCTCAGTGCAGTTTCTGGGTGAAATGAACCGAAGAAAGAATCCAAAGCAGATTCCTACCGAGATGTTCGTAAGCACAACGAGCATCAAATCCACAGCACAGAGGAGTTTAAGGAAGTAAGGAAAGTAAGGGAATGACAAACATTTAAACTTGAAGGGGGAATGTCATATGGGGATGTAACTTTCAAAGAATAGTGGAAGTGGTTTAGAAGAAGAAGAGAAGAGTTTGGATTTATATCCCCCCTTTCTCTCCTGCAGGAGACTCAAAGGGGCTTACAATCTCCTTGCCCTTCCCCCCTCACAACAAACACCCTGTGAGGTAGGTGGGGCTGAGAGAGCTCCGAGAAGCTGTGACTAGCCCAAGGTCACCCAGCTGGCGTGTGTGGGAGTGCACAGGCTAATCTGAATTCCCCAGATAAGCCTCCACAGCTCAGGTGGCAGAGCGGGGAATCAATCCCGGTTCCTCCAGATTAGATACACGAGCTCTTAACCTCCTACGCCACTGTTTAGGGACACTGGTGGTGTCCATCGTTTCCAAATTTTGGAAGTAGGTGTCAAGATGAAAAATGAACGAGTATACAAATAAGGTAGGGTTGTCAGCTGAGGAATAGCTGCTTCTGGGAACTTCTGAGGGCAGGGTTGACCATTGCGTGACATCATAGAATGTTGTGACATCATTCATCAACTAGGACACTACCGCCATCCCCCCAAACACAATGGTTTTAACATAAAGTTTGCGGGATTGCTAAAGCTCACTGGTGATGACGAATTCATTATCAGTTACCTGACTGATAGTGATATTGCTACATTGCCACAATGTCAATTTTTGGTCCAATTTCTCCTGCTGCTGTACTGAGCAGCAGCAGGGTCTGGGAGTCGGGGAAGGTAGGGAGCCCTTTAGGTCCCCCTAAAATAAATATATTCTATGCAAGTTTATCATTATCAGTGGCATAGCAGCAAAGGGGTGGGGTTAGGGGTGCGACACATTGGGTGCGTGCCGTTGCGGGAGCGTTACAGGGCTTGGCGGGGGCGCGGGGCGCACATGTGCCCCAGGTGCAGTTCCCCCTTGCTCCGGCCCTGATCATTATTATTTAATTTGTAAAATATCACAGCTGCCGGTTCTCTAGCTGGTTGTTGTTTGACATGAGTTGACAGCGTAGGCGCAACTGAGCATACACAGAGTGCGGCAAAAACCACTGGAGCCAGGGAGTTCATGCAAAGAAAGGATGTATTGGCATTGATACAATATATACAGTTTAAACGGACAGAGCCTTCGGCTTAGGTCCTGTCCCCAGCAAGGAACATGCTTAACTGAGTTAGCTTACTTATATACACTATGATACATTAATTAGCCTATGGCTAGTACAGTCAAAGGTCACATGACTCATATATATAGCTGATGCAATCATGCTTAGTCATTCCCTTTGGCTGACTGCTAACAGGTGACTGTAGTTAGTCCTTCAGCAGTCCATTAAGGCAATCAAGGGTTTTGCCATGCAGCTGTTATACCTTCAGCTCCTGACATTGTTGACCTTTTGTTACAATTCGAGCCTCACCCAAAGGCCTAGGACGTTGTAATGCACTGATGTAGTATCCGTGCGGATCCCAGTAGGGCTGCCTTCTGAATCTGACAGATTTTAATTTTGTTGATTTGAAGATTTTTCAAATGCTGCCCTAGAGTTCGTTGAACGGCACCCAGGATGTCAATTGCCACTGTGATGACCTCAGCTGGTTTGTGCCATAGACGCTGAATCTCAATTTTCAAATCATGGTATTTAGTGACCTTCTCATGTTCTTTTTCAACAACCTTGCTGTTGCCATGTCGATGATTGTCACTTTCTTGTTCTCGATCACTGTGATGTCTGGTGTATTATGTGTCAACCCTTTGTCCTTTTGGATTTGAAAGTCCCACAGGATCTTGATCTTCTCATTTTCCATGACTTTTTCCGGACAACTTCCCACCAGTTTTTAGCTGTCCTAATGTTGTAATTGCATACATTCCAGTGGATCCTCTTGGCCACTGAGTTGTGCCTCTGTTTGTACTCAGTCTGGGCAATCTTTTTGCAGCAGCTGAGGACATGATCTACAGTTTTGTCAGCTTCCTTGCATAATCTTCACTTTGCATCATCTGAGGATTTTTTGATTTTGACCTCGATCATATTTGTGCTAATCGGCTGCTCTTGAGCGGCTCAAAACCTCTACGATTTCCAGCTGAGATCGGGTGGGCAGCCCAGTGAATTGGTGGGCAATTGCTGGGAAGCTAGGAACCCTACCTGAAACTAACAGCCCTATCAAAAAAGGATTTGTTATTTCCAGAATACATGCCTTGGTAAGCTCTAGATTGGTTTAGTGTAATGGGGCTACTCTTGAAGATAGTTCTGAAACTCGTGGCAAGTATCTTCTGGAGCTTTCTCAGTGTTTTCAGTTCAGTTTGATCTGTGATATTTGTCCTTGTTTATTTTCATACATGCGTTTGATCGTGAACTGTTCAGAGATGCTTTGCTCAGGAGTGGAATAAGAAATAACCAATATGTTCCAAAAGGAAAACATACGTCTTCAAAATCAAAACGACAGCTTCTACTTCTAAGTTCTGAATAGAGTTTTTTTTTTGGTTTGGCAATTTGTCTTGATGCTTATCTCTAAGGTATACATCAGATTTACTTACATGGTTGTGACCTTGGCAACAGCTTGGCATTTTAAAGGAGCCGTGACATTTCTCTACCCAGTTGGATTCTAATAAGGAGGTTAATTTCCATAGATTAAATGCCAGGTTTCATACAGTGTAGAGTGATTTAATATCCTGATGTTGCCTGTTTGCTATTCATCGGCCAGCTCTTTTTATGACTTATTTGTAATTGCATCTGAAGATTTTTTTGTTTTTTTAAAAAAACAAGACAGGAAGGTTGTGTTAGATGATCTGCTTAGCGATCAAAGACATTGGGGCACTCAAAACAAATCATAAAAATGAAAAAAAAGATTAAAAAAACAGAATGATGTTATCTTATTAAGTTATCATTCAGAAAATCTCACTATATACAATTTTATACGGAGCTACCAAACAGATGAGTGACCATTACCCAGTGCAGTCGTTCTAAAGCATTACTTGCAAGTCGTGTTCAATGCTTAAGCACCGTTGCAGAAATGGATCTTCTGTTCATCTTGATGGGCTTGCAGAAATTAGTCCGCCTTTTTGAAGGAAGACATAATGCGAGCACACCAGTGTGATTCAGATGCCACAGCAAATTCATGCTTGGACTGCAAGCCGAGGTTTAGCATCTGTTTCCAGTATTACTTTATAGAGGAAGCATAAACTTTGGTTTGCCAGCCCCAGTGCAAAGGACAGCCAGGATTTGTTGCATGTCCAGGAATATCTAATTACCTGGCAGAAGCATGGGTGGCTTGGAAGGCAAAGATGGCACATAAAAAGAGCCCCATCCCCACCCTCTCTCTGCCCCACCCTAGTGGAGGATGCAAACTGTCTCTCTAATGTGAGGAAAGGCTAATATTTAGGGTTGCCAACCTCCAGGTGATATTTTGTTCTCATTAAATGAATATTCAAGGGTGCCCATTTTTTATATTTTGACCTCCAGGTGATGGCTGAAGATCTCCTGAGATTACAGCCGATCACCATACTGTAGAGATCAGTTTTCCTTGAGAAAATGGCAGATGTGGATAGTGGACCACAGGTGTCAAACTCGTGGCCCTCCAGATGTTATGGACTACGGTTCCCATCATCCCTTGCCAGCATCATGATTGGAACTGTAGTCCATAAGAAGAAGAAGAAGAAGAAGAAGAAGAAGAAGAAGAAGAAGAAGAAGAAGAGTTTGGATTTATATCCCCCCTTTCTCTCCTGTAGGAGACTCAAAGGGCCTTACAATCTCCTAGCCCTTCCCCCCTCACAACAAACACCCTGCGAGGTGGGTGGGGCTGAGAGAGCTCTGAGAAGCTGTGACTAGCCCAAGGTCACCCAGCTGGCGTGTGTGGGAGTGCACAGGCTAATCTGAATTCCCCAGATAAGCCTCCACAGCTCAGGCGGCAGAGCGGGGAATCAAACCCGGTTCCTCCAGATTAAGTACACGAGCTCTTAACCTCCTACGCCACTGGAGGGCCACATTTGGAGGGCCACATTTAACACCTGTGGTGGATGCTATGGCATTATATCCCTTTGTAGTCTCTTCCCTCCCCAAACCTCACCCTTCTCAGGCCCCACCTCCAAAACCTCCAGCTATTTCTCAACTCAGAGCTAGCAACCTTACTTTTATTATTTGTTATAATCTGCCATTTATTTAGTGAAATATTTCTCTCTCTTTTTCTTTCCCATTTGGATTCAAAGTGCCTTACAAAGAAGTCCAAATATAAGTTACGCAAGTAAAAATAGGAACACCAGGATCCCCTGGGCCAGCTTATGCAATGCCACAGGCCACGGGGGATAGGCTAAGGGCCAAGAGATCTTTAGCTGCAGCCCATCAGCTCCAACCCCAAAACTCCATCCTTTGGTCACACCTAGGAAGAGAAACAAAATCTCAGCTCAGATTTTGTGTGGCTGTTCTAAATATTCCTTTCTCCTGCTCAAATCAAAGGAAAGCCACTGACATTTCCAGTTCCAAAAAATCAGACAGCCCCTGATTAGAGGGTTAAGTACTCCAACAAGCAATGGAAAACCTGTACTTATTTATACACACGACCGCTGCTATTTTTCTGTGCTCTGCTCACCAAAGACGTGATTCCTTCCCCAATGTTCTTTTAAACAGCTCTGACAACCAAGATGTAACCTCAGGAACTTCAGTATCTATCCAGAGTTCCATCACACAAGCCTGCAACTTACATAAGGCTACTTTTAATATGCTCCTTTCTTATGAACTAATGCGTAGGCTGTCTTCTATCAGTGTCTGCATCCTTGAAGGGACGTTTTTAGAGACTCTGAATCATTTCTCTGTGATTTGGAAAGAATGCAGAAGAAGTTAGTGACTGTTCTGAGGTATGTCAAGGAAGACATCCAGATGAAGTGTTCGTCGGAACGAGTTCAGTGTGAATCACCTTTTCAGAAGTTAGAGAAAGGTCACCAACAACTGACCCCACCACAATAGAGACTTAATAATAGTCGCAAATGCAAAGCATTCTTTTTAGAAGTTCAGTTTCATAATTTTGCTCAATAAAAACCACAGATTGGCTATTTGGATGTGATTTATGTTCAGACAGGCCCAACATTGAAGAAAAGTGTGTATACAAGTTTAAAGGAATATTTGCACAATGAAATGTGTTTCATAGCTATCCTTTGCTCTCCCCTCCTCCCCTGCCCCCAGTAGCCTGAGAACAGTCGTTCTTTTGAAGGCTGAAGATTTCTAGCAAAAAATTCTGCCCAAGAATGAATAATAATAATAATAATAATAATAATAATAATAATAATAAGAAGAAGAAGAAGAAGAAGAAGAAGAAAAGAAGAAGAAAAGAAGAAGAAGAGGAGGAGGAGGAGGAGGAGGAGGCGTTTGGATTTATATCTCCCCTTTCTCTCCTGTACGAGACTCAAAGGGGCTTACAATCTCCTTGCCCGTCCCCCCTCACAACAAACACCCTGTGAGGTAGGTGGGGCTGAGAGAGCTTCGAGAAGCTGTGACTAGCCCAAGGTCACCCAGCTGGCTTGTGTGGGAGTGTACAGGCTAATCTGAATTCCCCAGATAAGCCTCCACAGCTCAGGCGGCAGAGCTGGGAATCAAACCCGGTTCCTCTAGATCAGAGTGCACCTGCTCTAAGTCACTGCTCTTAGCCACTACGCCACTGCTGCTCCCTAACATCACTCCCACTGCTCCCTAACATCACAGGGAGAGGCCCTCCTGACCACCCTGCCAATTGAAGAAGTCTGTCTGGTGAGTTGGCAAAATAGGGCCTTTTTGGTGGCTGCTCCCCAGTTATGGGACAACAACGTTAGGGAGGTGTGCCGGAACCTTTCACTTTTGATCTTCAGGAGGCAGTTGAAGACCATTTTAGGACTGCATTTGATAAGTTCAGTTTTTATTTATTGATAGTCCCAAGGCTTTAAATTGTGATCTTTTATGTGTGTTTTTTAAATAATTGTTTTATTTACATTGTAAGTTGCCTTGAGTTCTGCAACATAGAAAGAAGGTAGTAGCAGAGGTGGGATCCAGCAGGTTCTCACAGGTTCCCGAGAGTAGGTTACTAATTATTTGTGTGTGCTGAGAGGGGGTTACTAATTGGTGATTTTGCCATGTGATTTTTGCCTCAGTTACGCCCCTCCTCCGCTCCTCAGCAGTAGTGCGTAGAACTTTAAGCAGTCTAGCAGGAGGTGCACTGTCGTGCGTGGCAGCCTGCGCCTGCGTGCATTCGTTTCCCACCCAAGGACCGGTACAGCGGCTGCGTCCTTGCCACAGCCCCGCCCAGGAATGCCCCACCCCCAGAATGCCTGGCCACGCCCCCGTCGTGCCCCGCCCAGCCCCATTGGCACTGCGCCACTGTTTGAATCCCACCACCATGGGAACCTGTTACTAAAATTTTTGGATCCCACCACTGAGTAGTAGTAGATAATTCTGAGTCTTCACGGTACTACAGTCCTTAGCACTTCTTAAGTGGAAGCCAGGACAGTTGAACAGGTACAGAAACAATAAGAAGGAACAATGTAAATATGCCCAAGTGTTATACACCCCTACAAGTTTCCACAGGAGAACTTTGCAGTTTGTCCTGCCAAATCATTTGTACCACTGAATTGTGCCTGGGGTTCCTAAAACCTAGTTACAGGGCAGCTTTTCAGATTTAAACACTATTTGGTTCCCTGGTGGGTATTCAGCTGCTTGAGCAATGGATGAATATATGAAACTGCCTTATACTGTCAAGACTCTGGCTACATCAAGGTCAGCTTTGTCTATTCTGACTGGCAGCTATTCTCCAGGGGCTTCCATAGAGATCTTTCACATCATCCACTACCTGCTCTTTTCAACTGACCCTGGAACTCTCTACATGCAAAGCAAATGCTCTAGCATTGTGCTACCCCCCCCCCACCCGCACCTCCTAAGATCTGCCAAGTTATATGCCCAGATAGTTCACCATCTTTTTCCTGATCCTTTGCCTGATGTCCAAACATTATCAAGTGATTTCCTCCCATCTTTGTGTCCATGCCAGGAAAATTGGCCGCTGTTGTATTTCTATAGGTCTGGCTTCTGTTAGAGGTGTATGAGCAAAGCCAATAAGAATACGGTGTGCCCGGCTGGATCAGACCAGCGGTCCATCTAATCCAGTGGTTCTCAACCTTCCTAATGCCGCAACCCTTTAATACAGTTCCTCATGTTGTGGTGACCCCCAACCAGAGGTGGGATCCAGCAGGTTCTCACCAGTTCCCGAGAATGGGTTACTAATTATTTGTGTGTGCCGAGAGGGGGTTACTAATTGGGTCCGCTTTCCATCTCCACGCCCTCGCCTCCCCGAGAGGCATACTGCCTTTGAACGTGAAGGTTTCATATAGCAATTGTGACTAATAATGTAACTCCCTGAACTGGGTTAATCCCTTTCAGGTACCGCAATTCATTGATTCTCAACCTTTTGTACCTTTTATCTCACCAGTCTCTATCAAAGAACCTGTGTGTTTCACCATTTCTGTGTTCAGATTTGTGAGTTGGGGCATTTTCTATAATGTGATGATGATTTAGAAATGACCTGGTGCAACAAAATTTTGGGGGGTCATGGTGGGGTGGCTGCCCGGGGGGGGGGCATCCAACTCAGGTTTTGCCCAGGGCTCAGGTTTGCCTAGGTATGCCTCTGCTCCCCTTGCTGAGGGGGGCTGGCGAGGGAACCTACTAAAATTTTTGGATCCCACCAAATTATTTGTGTCTCGGTTCCTAAGACCATCGGTGTCTTGGTTCCTAAGACCATTGGAAATATGTGTTTTCCGATGGTCTTAGGCGACCCCTGTGAAAGGGTCGTTCGACCCCCAAAGGGGTCATGACCCATAGTTTGAGAACCGCTGATCTAGTCCAGCTTCTTGTTTAAAACAAAAAACAAAAATTATTTGTGTCTCGGTTCCTAAGACCATCGGAAATATGTGTTTTCCGATGGTCTAGAAAAGCGATTCCTAATGAAAATTAGGTTCGACCCCCAAAGGGGTCATGACCCATAGGTTGAGAACCGCTGATCTAGTCCAGCTTCTTGTTTCAAACAGTTGCTCTGAAAGGCCAATGAACAAGGCAGAGAGAGCAAGACTCCCAGCACTTGTATTGAGATATTTACCACCTGCGCACAGGGAAATACCTTCAGTCACCATGGTTAGTAGCCAGACAGACCTCTGCTCCATGACTCTGGCCCCTTCCGCACACGCAAAATAATGCGTTTTCAAACCACTTTCACAACTGTTTGCAAGTGGATTTTGCTATTCCGCACAGCTTCAAAGAGCACTGAAAGCAGTTTGAAAGTGCATTATTCTGCCATGCGTGGTTGTAGCCATTACTATCTCCTGCATGAAAATCAGATGCTCTACCGCTGAACCACAGCTTTTGACCTCATGGGAAGCAAAATGTTGCCACTCCTGCCTCAGAAAATATTGGATTGGATGCTATGGATCCATGCCACTAGCAGCGGTGCTTTTCTCCAAAGCGAGGAGCATTCTCACCGTGCCAAAAGAAAGCTGCTCGTGCTACTAGCTAAATGGAGAAATGAGATCCAATCCAGTATTGCTTGTGAGCAGGCTGCCGGTAAACAGGCAGATGAGTCTGTGTTCTCACTCTCCGCTCTCCCCCTGTTCAGCACAGGAAGGTGTCTGATCAGGAGGCATTTGGCAAACTTCTTCCTGTTAGGCCGCAGTGAAACATCGGCATCCTCATCCCAACCCAAAAGCACAGTCCACATAAAATCTGTGCTGAGTGAGTCACTGCAGTGGTAGTTTTACCTGTAGGGCAAAATATTACAAAACCTGCCTCCAGCCTCTGCTCTCAAGGTTGCTTTTGAACACCTCTTCCTTTTGCATTACTTATTGCTGTGGCCCTAGAGGTCGGAGCCTTTGTGTCTTTTACTCTCTCGCAGGGGCTTTTGTTCTTGCGGTTTCATGTTCCGCTCTTCGTTTTGCAGGATCAATATTATGGATTAGGTTTCCTCGTATTGTTCTGTTTTTGAGATGTTTTAATTTGTTGACATCCTCAGACATCTTGGCTGGAGGCAAAATAAAAATGCATCAAATAAATAAATACATGACAGGCACGAGCCCCCGGGACTTTTTGGTAACTTTCAGTGCTTAGCTGGTCAGGTTCAGCACCAGCTTCTTTGAGATTTTGTACCGAGATAGTAGTTTAAGAGCACTTAGAAGCGCTTTTCTTTCAGTATGTGGCAGCTTCATGCTTAGGCTTGTACAGCGACTTCCCAGCAGATCTGATACAACCGTTATGTTGCCCTTGCCCAAGTTTGGCAGGCCACCTACCTTTTGAAGTTTGGGGAAGGGAGGCAGCTCAGAGGTGATGTGATGTCACATCCTGTGATGGCACATGCAAGTCCATGATCAGCTCCTCCCCCTCCTCTGTGGTCCCTTCCTCTCACCAAAATTTAAAATTTGAATTTCGTGCTTCATATCACATCCCTTCCATCTAGTGTTATATGTAGACTTCTACCCTGACCTAGATGGCCCAGGATCACCTGATCTCATCAGATCCTGGAAGTTGAGCAGGGTTGCAAGAGCAGGCATAGGCTGAGATTTCACGATATCCTGAAACATTGTATTGTCGAGGGCTTTCACGGCCGGAATCACTGGGGTGCTGTGTGGTTTCCGGGCTGTATGGCCGTGTTTTAGCAGCATTCTCTCCTGACGTTTTGCCTGCATCTGAGGCTGGCATCTTCAGAGGATCTGATAGTAGGAAAGGAAAGCAAGTGGAGTATATATACCTATAAGTAACATTGAAGATAGCAAGGTCAATAGGTGAGGGCATCTGAATAGAAGTAGTCTGGCATGTGAGTAACAATGAAGTTATCTTGAGAATGTTGGTAACTGTGAAGATAGTCATGGAGTGAGAGCATCTGAATAGAAAGTAGACAGCCTTTGTTCCCTTTGATTGTTTATTGTCTATAGTCATCCCTATAGGGCTGGGTTATTGTCAGAATACAAGGCAAACTGAAACAAACTCATGTAGCCAAGGCAGGTAGTTTGTTGGGGTAGGTAGGATCTTCTCCGGTGTGCCGAGGAGCTGAGACGTAAACGCAGAGGCCCGTCCAGTTTAGCCGGGCACTTTGTCATCCTGGGAAAGCGCGCCCAAAAGGAATGGCGAAGAGAGATAGCACGGTAGACTGGGAGGCATTGACCTTGAGCAGCACTTTGGTGCAGAACGACATGGCACCAGAGAAGACAGTTGAAAGTCAGTTAGAAATGCAATTAACCCATTCCTCCACCCCCAGCATACAGAAAGCAGCAATAGCAAAATCCCCAAAATAAATGGCCTCCTGACAATTAGTCACTTTCCTACTATCAGATCCTCTGGAGATGCCAGCCACAGATGCAGACAAAACGTCAGGAGAGAATGCTGCTAGAGCATGGCCATGCAGCCCGGAAACCACACAGCATCCTGAAACATCCCTTGAGTCTGCAAGTGGATGGAACGGTGGGCTCACCATTTGTCCTTAATCCCAAACTCAAAAGAAATCAACCAGATGCTATCTTGCTGTGAGCACAAGCATTGCTTAAGCAAGCCCTCTGGGGCAACGGCAGTCCAGGCTCTGTTTCATCCAGTTCCCAGCCTTGTTTTTCTCCTAACACCTTTTGTTTCCCACATCTCCTTTCCTGTTCTTCTTCCTTCCCTACTCATTTCATGCTCTGTCCAGTGGTGGGATCCAAAAATTTTAGTAACAGGTTCCCATGGTGGTGGGATTCAAATAGTGGTATAGCGCCAGTGGTGCTGGGCGGGGCATGACGGGGGCGTGGCTGGGCATTCCAGGGGCGGGGCATTCCTGGGCTGTGGTAAGGATGCAGCTGCTGCACTGGTCCTTGGGCGGGAAACGAATGCACGCAGGCGCAGGCTGCCACACACGCCGGTGCACCTCCTGCTAGACTACTTCAAGTTCTGCGCGCTACTGCTGAGAGGAGGGGCGTAACTAAGGCAAAAATCACGTGGTAAAATCACCAATTAGTAACCCGCTCTCGGCACACACAAATAATTAGTAACCTACTCTCGGGAACCTGTGAGAACCTGCTGGATCCCACCTCTGGCTCTGTCCCATGAGAGGCTAAAAGCTTGCCTGGGGAAGGAGACCTCTGAATCTGTCAAACACAGTAAGAACACCACCTGGGTTGGCACGCGTATGTATGTGTGTGTGTGTGTAATGCAGCGAAGTCATATCAGTTTGTCACATGCTGACATTTTTAATAGGGTAGTCGTGAGACCTGGTGAACTTTAAGCAAAGGCACTGCAGAAATGAGACACAAACTTATTTTGGTGTTGTTTCCCCCCCCCCCCCCATCAAATGGGGAAGGTGCCTGCGTTAAAGAAAGAGAGGGAAAGAGAAAACTAGACGTTATCTCTCAAGGTTAATCGGTGGGTTCGTTGGGCCACTTCAAGTCCTTGTGAAAAGCACCCTTACAGCTTTTGATCTGATAATAGCGTTCAAGTTCCAGCCCTGGTACCGTTGATCTCCAGCCGATAAACCCCTGAGTTGTTTGAGGGACGGGAGGAGACGGCTGTATCTGAAATTGAGAAATGCAGAAGATATTTAGGTGCTTTTGGGTTGCGCATCTCAGCCTTTTCTCCTGAAGCGCCCTTGAACTACATCCATTATATTTATTCTCAGATATATTTATGCACTGCGCCCTCCGATGCAAATTGCTCGAGGGCTCCTGACAAGCATCAAATGCAATAATAAAACCAAGGAACAGTAAACATTATTACAGTAAACCGTTAAGCAGCACGAAACCCAAGTTCACTCTGCCTTAAAAAGTCCTGCATAAACCTTGGCAAATTAAAAGTTATGATTTCAAACAGCAACAGCTTCATACCAAAGGATAAAACCACAAATAAGGGAGTAGACACCAGAACAAGGGGCATGTCAAAACAAAAAGAACACAGGGATAGCCAGATCACTAGGCAAATGCCTACGGTTTCAGATTTTCAGGGGTACTAAAAAGATGATGATGATGATGATGATGATGATGATGATGATGATGATAATAATAATAATAAGAGTTTGGATTTATATCCCCCCTTTCTCTCCTGCAGGAGACTCAAAGGGGCTGACAATCTCCTTGCCCTTCCCCCCTCACAACAAACACCCTGTGAGGTAGGTGGGGCTGAGAAGAGCTCTGAGAAGCTGTGACTAGCCCAAGGTCACCCAGCTGGCATGTGTGGGAGTGCACAGGCTAATCTGAATTCCCCAGATAAGCCTCCACAGCTCAGGTGGCAGAGCTGGGAATCAAACCTGGTTCCTCCAGATTAGGTACACGAGCTCTTAACCTCCTACGCCACTGCTACACCACTCTTAACCTCCTACGCCACAGCTGCACCAAATAAGAGCAGACTCCCATTCCCCTTCTGTTAGGGAATGGGTTGTGGTTCAGTGATAGGGCATCTTGTATTCAGAAGGCTCCTAGTTCAAGTCCCTGAGTCCCCAGATGAAGGGATCAGGTAGCAGATGTAGTATTTAAGAGCAGCGGACTCTTATCTGGTGAACCAGATGTGTTTCCCCGCTCTTACATTCCTGCTGGGTGACCTTGGGCTAGTCAAAATTCTCTCAGAACTCCCTCAGCCCCACCTACCTCACAAGGTGCCTTTTGTGGGGAGAGGAAGGGAAAAGGGGTTTGTAAGCCCCCTTTGAGTCTCCTTACAGGAGAGAAAGGCGGGGTATAAATCCAAACTCTTCTTCTTCTCTTCTAGGTGGTGTGGAATACTTGTACTTAAGACACTAGAGAGTCGCTGCCAGTCTGAGTAGATAATGCTGATATTGATGGACCGGAAGGTCTGACCTAACATAAGGCAGGTTCATGTGCACCTTTCTTCTGGAGGCTCCCGCAACCCACCCTTCTTTCCCCATCTTCCTCCTAGCCCTGCCTAAGCACCAGGTTGTCCACTGCCACTGCTCTGCCACCACCCAATAGCACGGCTGGAACAGCTGGCTGGAAAAGTGGCCTAGGATGGGGTCAGTGAGTAAAAGTAGGCATTGAACAAAATAAGGTCGCCTAAGCTGCCCAAACCCCTTGGGCTGGGATGCAGCCAAACCTGGCACCGGGCAAAGGGGTAGACCAGGGACGGAGTGAGGGGGGAAAGTGCCCGGTGCATTGGTGCGCCCTCCACCCCTGCTACGCCCCTGTCCCACCCCGGAATGCCTTCGTCACCCCCACCCCCTTGGAGCTACGTCTCTGGGGCAGACTGTTCCCTAAGCAAGGGGTCACAGATGAAAAGTCCCTGTCCTTGAGGCCATCTCACTCACCACCAAAAGTAGAGACCATGAAGTAAGTGGGCTTGGGGCAGGTGATGTGGGAGGGGTGCCAATGGGGTCTGGTGTTACGACTGATCTCCAGCCTACAGAGTTAAGTTCCTCCAGCCACTGGGGGAAATGGCAGCTTTGGAGGGGCTCCATGGAACCAAAATCCCACTGAGCCCCCTCCCTTCCCCTCTTTATCTTCATGCTCTATCACCAAATATCCAGGAACTTCCCAAGCCAGAGTAAGCCTGTAAAGGGCTGCAATCCTAAGGACACATTCATGGGAATAAACTGACTGAATAAAATGGCACTTACTTTTGAGTAGGCCTGCTTAGGTACTTCAACAGTAAAGTAACCATTAGCACAGTGACTATTTTTATTCAAAAGAGACTGTTTCATGCATAGAAAGTGGTATTGCTGTTCTTTCTAGGCCTCAATAAATATCTTTAAAGTGATTCTGGAGATTTCTGATAACAATGGGATTTAACTTTAAAAAGGGCTGAATTGATTGGAGTGTTTCGTTCTGAGACCACTTTCACAGGAGAGACTGAAATCAATACTTCAATTTCCCTTGACTGCATGATGCACACGCTACCATTTTTAACATGAATTTGCACTCCTTGAAAAGCCAAGCCAGGAAGAAGATACACAGAGCTACCAAATCTGAACTAAGAGAGGCTTTTTTTGTCCGTCCCTTGCTACTTCATGTATAATCACATCTTCAAAAAGCCCCTGTGTAAGCAACAAAGAGATCTCTGGGCTGCAGCTTGTGAGAATTCTGCTCTTGGAATCTTGACGGAGTCACAAACTTGCTTACAAATGAGTCTCATGGAGGACTATAGATGTGTTTGAAGAACATAAGCGAAGACGGTAAAAGTTTATTTGGGCAAAGCACTATGTTGAAGAAGAAGAAGAAGAAGAGTAGTAGTAGTAGTAGTAGTAGTAGTAGTAGTGGTAGTTTGGATTTATATCCCACCCTTTCCCTCCTATAAGGAAACTCAAAGGGGCTTACAATCTTCTTTCTCTTCCCCCCCACACAACAAACACCCTGTGATGTGGGGTGGGGGGTGGGGTGAGAGGGCTCAGAAGAACTGTGACTAGTCCAAGGTCACTCAGCCGGCATGTGTTGGAGTGCACAAGCTAATCTGGTTACCAGATAAGCCTCCACAGCTCAAGTGGCAGAGCGGGGAATCAAACCTGGTTCTCCAGATTAGAGTGCACCTGCACTTAATCACGACACCATGCTGGATCTGAACCCCAAATTCAGAAATCTGAAAGTATGACTATACAATGCTGTTGCTTTTCTCATATGTCCTGAATTGAATCATAGAATCCTAAGAATTGGAAAGGGTAATTGGAAAGGGCTATATCGGCCATCTAGCTCAGGGGTCTGCAACCTGCAGCTCTCCAGATGTTCGTGGACTACAATTCCCATCAGCCCCTGCCAGCATGGCCTGATAAGTATTCATCCAGCCATCGCTTGAGGGTTGCATAGGGCTCACCTGCTACCTGACCATATTAACTGGCAATGCTGGGAATCGAGCGTAAGACCTGTGTGCAAAGCGAATGTTCTGCCACTGAGGTAATGAAGAGAAGAATTCGGAGAAACAACACAAGTTAGTGATCAACTTGTTCTCTGCCCAAAGGATTATTAATTCCTTTGCAAGTCTAGTTAATGTAAATAAAGGTGGCTGACGAACTTAGCTAACAAAAGCCCCAACATCTGAAGCTTCTTCTTCACCTTGACTTCTGTGCTTACTTTGGCTAAGCTCTCTCCGCAAAGCATACTGAAAATGCTCTCTGGTGTATCGCTTTAACATCTGGGGGCTTATTCAGCAGAGAAATACGCAGCGAGAAAGCAATATTTCTAGTTTGTTCTGCTGCCAGAGCTCTTTTGCTTTGTTGCTCAGCCAAGGCTGGAAAATGTTTGTGATTTCTAGGCGGAGAACTTCCTTTGAAATGAGTATTTTCTTTCTTTCTTTCTTTCTTTCTTTCTTTCTTTCTTTCTTTCTTTCTTTCTTTCTTTCTTTCTTTCTTTCTTTCTTTCTTTCTTTCTTTCTTTCTTGGTGGTACATGCCACCCACTGAGCTGAACAATGGAGAAATTGATGTTCTTGCATTCCAGGCATAACACAAAGACATAATGCCTGACTCTTCCAGTGGAACGGGGTACGTAACCTTTCCCATGGCAGCAAACGTAGGGTATAATTTCGAGCCCCAGGTGTTGGAATGCATCAACATGGGTTCTCTGCACAGTCCCAAACTATCTTTTTTTTTTGGTCTTAATGGACAAGCCATAATTCAAAGGTGGTAGGCATCCATCCAAACTTCCATAGTTGAATGACTACCAATCCAGCTGTGATGCAAAAGAGGATTTTTGTCTAAGGTGAAAGGAGGAAAGCAGGCAGATGGCAGCTTCCTGGTTACAGAGTTTCTCTGGCTTGTGCATTAAGAAAGACCTCAATTCCTGGTTGATGAAATCTTAAGAAGGCATGCGTTACCAATTGCCAACTGGCATTTTTGCCCTGGAGCATGGATGGCCAACATCTGTACTCTCAAGGGACTGCTTGCCACCACTGCAGTCATGCAAGTACAAAGTAGAATTGCGGGCTTTACGGTTGTACTGCATGTGCCCTTTCAGCATGGCCACTGCTTTGCAAACAAAATCCAAAGTGGTAAAACAGTAAAGCATGGAATATGCCCCTCATTATGTTGAAAAACAATTTTCTTCCTTTCTTTCTTTCTTTCTTTCTTTCTTTCTTTCTTTCTTTCTTCCTTTCTTTCTTTCTTTCTTTCTTCCTTTCTTTCTTTCTTTCTTCCTTTCTTTCTTCCTTTCTTTCTTTCTTTCTTTCTTTTTTTCTTTCTTCCTTTCTTCCTTTCTTCCTTTCTTTCTTTCTTCCTTCCTTTCTTCCTTCCTTTCTTCCTTCCTTTCTTTCTTCCTTTCTTTCTTTCTTTCTTCCTTTCTTTCTTTCTTTCTTTCTTTCTTCCTTCCTTTCTTCCTTCCTTTCTTCCTTCCTTCCTTTCTTCCTTTCTTTCTTTCTTTCTTTCTTTCTTCCTTTCTTTCTTCCTTTCTTTCTTTCTTTCTTTCTTCCTTTCTTTCTTTCTTTCTTTCTTTCTTTCTTTCTTTCTTTCTTTCTTCCTTTCTTCCTTCCTTTCTTCCTTCCTTTCTTCCTTCCTTTCTTCCTTCCTTTCTTTCTTCCTTTCTTTCTTTCTTTCTTCCTTTCTTTCTTTCTTTCTTTCTTTCTTCCTTCCTTTCTTCCTTCCTTTCTTCCTTCCTTCCTTTCTTCCTTTCTTTCTTTCTTTCTTTCTTTCTTTCTTTCTTTCTTTCTTTCTTTCTTTCTTTCTTCCTTCTTTTTTTCTTTCTTTTCTTTTCTTCCTTCCTTCTTTCTCCTTCCTCTTTCTTTCTTTTTTCCTTCTTTCTTTCTTTCTTTCTTCTTTCTTTTCTTTTTCTTCTCTTTCTTCTTCTTTCTTCTCCTTTTCTTTTTCTTTCTTTTTCCCTTTCTTCCTTTTCTTTTTCTTTCTTCTTTTTCTTTTCTTTTCTTTTCTTTTCCTTTTCTTCCTTCTTCTTCCTTCCTTTCTTTCTTCTCTTCTCTCCTCTTCTTTCTTTCCCTTTTCTCCTGTCTTTTCTTTCTTTCCTTTCTTTCTTCTTCTCCCTTTCTTTCTCTTCTTCCTTCTTCCCTTCTTCCTTCTTCCTTCCTTTTCTTCTTTCTTCTTCTTTCCTTCTTCTTTCCTTTTCCTTCGCTCCTTCCTTTCCTTTTCTTCTTCCTTCTTCTTTCTTTTCCTTTCTTTCTTTTCTTTTCTTTTCTTCCTTCCTCCTTCTTCCTTCTTTCTTCTTTCCCTTCTTTCTTCCTTTCCTTTTCTCTTTTCTTTCTTTCTTTCTTTCTCTTCTTTCTTCCTTTCTTCCCTTCTTTCTTTCCTTTTCCTTTCTTCTTTCTTTTCTATTCTTTCCTCCTTCTTTCTTCTTCCTTCTTCTTTCTTCTCCTTTTCTTTCCTTCTTCTTTCTTTCTTTCTTTTCTTTTCTTTCTTCTTTCTTTCTTTCTTTTCTTTTCTTTCTTTTCTTTTCTTCTGCATTGCACCTTGTTTAAAATTTGGGCAGGAACCATATAAAATTGCTTCATGGGCCTCACAAGACTTGGAGAACCACAGCAGCCATAGATGCATGTGGATTTTTTTTTGTTGCGACCACATACCCAAAACTGACTGCTGTCACGTTTTTGTGCAGAAATTGGATGTTCCAATTTAATTGCCTTTTAAGAAAGCCAAGGTGAAAGTGAGCAGGTATGAACCAGTATGGAGTACCAGTAAGGAAGGGGCCACAATTTTGCCTCCTGTCTTCTATTTCAGGTTTCCTGAGAGAGACAGTGCTAGTCAGAAATATATGTTGCTTTTACCCTTGTAGGAAAACAACATGGGATACACTCCTGAAACATACGACAATTCTGAATTTTGAGCTGTTTTTTCCCTGCAGGTGCAGAAATTGGATAACTGGCTAGATAATCTATAACCTTTGTGTCCAACAGCTAGAATCTCTAAAAGATGTTTCCTGTCTTAGCCAAGCCTTTTAAAGAAGTACTAATGATTTTGGTACCATTTACTTTGACCTTTCCTTAAAGACTTGCAAATCAACTGATTGGGAATCTTTAAAGGGTTTACCAAAGGGTTTTTTTAAAAAAATTCCACTACCTGATTTTAGACCACCTTTGTTACTACAATTTTAACCTTAGCAATACTATTTTTCCACTGGTGTCACAGGTCGGATTTGTAAGTGTTCTGGAAGTGGAATCTTAGGCTTAGGTGGTTGTTTCTCTTCATCTTTTAACAGCTGTTAAAATAGAAGATCAACATAATAAAAATAAATTAAGCACTTCAGGGCTGAAGCGGTGCATTGTGATTGAC
This sequence comes from Sphaerodactylus townsendi, assembly GCF_021028975.2. NCBI lineage: Eukaryota > Metazoa > Chordata > Lepidosauria > Squamata > Sphaerodactylidae > Sphaerodactylus > Sphaerodactylus townsendi. The sequence continues at coordinate 121,560,572 of NC_059429.1, read as the reverse complement.
AACATTGTAATAGCTTCGTATCTATCCTGAATATTTGCTTACCGTTCCCAGTGCAGCGGCACCTGATGACCTTGTAGTTGGCATCTGATATGAGGCTATTTATCATACAGCTCTGGATGCTATTGTAATACACCATTCACCCAGGGAATTAATTCTCATTTTAAGGCAAAGAACAATGGGGAGGACAGATAAGTGCCCTCAATTAAAGGACTGAGAAGTTGACTAAGCTAACCCAGCCTTAATCGTCTCGGTGAATAAGTACCAGTTAAATAGATGTGTGGCCACAAAACTGTGTAACAGGAATTTCAAATGCAGCAGGTTTCTATGAAGCAAAGAAATCCAGTCGATCACCAAAGATTCTATCAGAGCCGCTAATATGCCGCAGTAATCCAACTATGGAGGATAAACCTCGACTTTCTACTTCAATCTCCCACCCTCAATAGGAGTGTGAATTTGGCAAAGCTGAACCGAAAAATTGCATCTTTTAACAGTAGCTGGCAAATCCTGATCTCGAAAAAGTTAAAACAATTAGGGTTTTTTTGTGGGGAATCACTGGCCGTTTCTGCACGGCAAAATCATGGCCATTTCTGCACGGCAAAATCATTCTTGGTTACAACAGGTTTCTTACAATCTGGGTTGGTTTTATCCTGGTTTCTCCCTTTGCAAGGATGCCTGTTTTGTGAAGGAATCCTGTGGAGACTGGGAGGAAATACTCCAATTTCTCATGAGCCTGGGACTTCGGTATTTGTTGACAAGCATTATCCCGCTGCCCGAGTCCGTGAAATTCTCAATTGGCTGTTGTTTTTGAGTGACAGCTTGAATGAACATCAGGCGGGAGATTGGGGGGGTGGGGTGGAGAGGTGAGGAGATCAGGCAGCTGGGTGGGAAAAATAAACCAGTTCTGCTCCTGTGGTGTTTGCACAATAGCAGGCTCAATCTCGAGTTTGAAAAGAATCCGGGTGGAGCCCGTTATCATGCAAAACACCAACGCAATTTTGAATACCCTAAAGAGGGAGGGAAGATATCGAGACAGGCTCCAGCTTTTCTGACTGGGATATTTGGACCGTGCAAAACAAAAGCACCTAATATTTTCGCTTTGCTGATGGCCACCTACAAAGAATCACAGTAGCACATTGGTTATGGTGCTGGAACTGGAATGTAGTGATGCAACTTCATATCCCAGAGTGATCTTGGGCCCGTCATTCTCTCACAGTGTATCCAACATCACAGAGTAGTTCTGGGGATAAAATAGAGGAAGCGGGGAATTGTGTACAATACCCTGAGCTCCTCTGCAGAAGGTTAGGCAAAGATATACTTCAGCTCTCTATTACCACAGGAAAAAGCTGCAGGCACTTTCAAACAACTAATGAGGAACCCACCCTCTCTATCCATGTCTGTTCTGACTGGCAAGTGTTCTCTAAGGTCACAGACAGACATCTTTCACATTATCTATAACAATACTAGAACCAGGGGGCATTCATTGAAAAATGTTGGGAAGAAGTGGATCTTTCGACTCAATTTTAAAAGGAAACATTTTTTCACGCAATGTGTGATTGATGTTTGGAATATGCTGCACAGGAGGTGGTGATGGCCACTAACCTGGATAGCTATAAAGAGGGCTTGGACAGATTTATGAAGTCGATTTATGGCTACCAAACTTGATCCTTCTTGATCTGAGATTGCAAATGCCTCAACAGACCAGGTGCTCGGGAGCAGCAGCAGCAGAAGGCCCTTGCTTTCACATGTGCTCCCAAAGGCACCTGGTGGGCCACTGCGAATAGCAGAGTGCTGGACTAGATGGACTCTGGTCTGATCCAGCAGGCTAGTTCTTATGTTCTTATGGTGTAAAGAAGAAAGAGAAACAGACATTTATTATTATTAATTTAATAGGCTGCCCCTCCTTTTTGGGCTTGGGGTACACATTATCTACACAACATTGTACATGTGTGTGTGTATCTATTGATTCAATCATTCAATTAGGTTTGAGAAAGGGCATACACAGAAAATCAACCTTACCTCTTCAATTGGTATGGTGAGAAATCCCCATTGTTTTGGCCATTTCCGTGCAGCTTCAACTTCTGTTGCAAGGTGATCCTTCCTGACACAAACAGAGGGGGAAAAAAATCAGAATTAAGTCTAAAAAAGTCATACAAATTCTTACTTTAAAAGTATTGGCACAGCGTATTGGAAGCAACGAAAGTCTTGTGGAAGAAAAGCCGATTATACTCTACTGCTCTGGCGCGCAGCAAGGAAAGATTTCCTTTGCTACAGAGATTTCTGTGCAACGCTGAAGTTGCTGTTGATCCCTGAAGCCCCAAGGTTAGTGGGGGGGGGACCCTGATTTCCTCTCACTTCAGGGTTTAACAATGGGTATTTCCCTAAAAAACCCCAAAAGAATGGGAGCAGCCTGCACAATATCTATATAAGGAACATTGAGCAACCCTATGTCACTTCCTGATTTTCACCAGAAGTGACATCACAGTATAGGCAACATCATGGCCCGTCTTGTACCCATGCCCTAAACCTTGCGCCTGTTGCCAGACACAGCTAAAATATGTCACAACACACACACACACACACAGAGAGAGAGAGAGAGAGAGAGAGAGAGAGAGAGATATCCTTACAACATTTCTCCAATAGGGACGCATTTTACTTGGTGAAGGAATTATGAAGCACTTGGTATCATTTACTGCATGAGTCCTTTTCAAGGACTCGGGGGGGGGGGGACCCCACCCTGCCGCAATTTACAACATATTTACTCTAAAGTAATTATATTAAGCCATTGTTTTGCAGTAAATGATTGTACGGATTGTAACCTTGCTCTCTTAAGTTGTTAACAGCGTGACCCGCAAACCAGTTAAGATGAAGTACTTAGAGAGAAGCCGGAGACTTTAATGTACTCTGATTTTCAGTGAGCTGTGGACTGCGTTGCCCAAGCAGCTTAGATTGCAGTTTTAATGGTAATGTTATGAAGTAATTCTGGTATCAATGGATTGTGACGCTCTGCTTCTTTAATTTGTTGGTCTACCTGAGGGAAATTTTTTTTCCCCTCTGCCTTTCACACTTGAGGGAGTGCAAAGGGTACCGAACAAATAGAACAGAGCCATCACTTAATGGTTACTGCTCATCATCTAAGCCAATGTATAAACACAGTAATTTATTCTGGGGGCAACTATCCCTTTCTTTTATTATTTATTTTGTTAATGTAAGCAATGGGTAATATTGCAGAATGGGGATAACCTTGGGCCGGTCACAGCCTAATCTATCCCAGAGGCAAAAATGCAAGTGACACCCTGAACTCGTGGGATGACGGGCAGGATAAAAAGGAAATTAAAAAGCAGGTGGAAATTGGCCCAGAATTCTACCCGCTTAATTATCACATTCCTAATAAAGGATAAACTTTCCAGATTTTATTTATATTTTGAGATACTAGGCAACCTCTACGTGCTTGCTACGCTCACGATATTTAACAGTGCTGAATGAGCAATTCTCCCTCCTGAAGAAAAGCAGAAGAGTTTGGATTTATACCCCAAATTTCACTCCTGTAAGGAGACTCAAAGCAGCTTACAAACTCCTTCCCTTCCTCTCCCCACAACAGATACCTTGTGAGGCAGATGGGGCTGAGAGTGTTCGGAGAGAACTGTGACTAGCCCAAGGTCACCCAGCAGGCTTCATGAGGAGGAATAGGGAATCGAACCCAGTTCATTAGATAAGAGTCTGTGCTTATGTGGAGGAGTAGGGAATCAAACCTGGTTCTCTAGATTAGAGCCCCTCCCCCCTTAACCACTACACCATGCTGCTGCAACAATCCTAGATGAACAAAGAGCAATTGACTTTGTTGCTGGGATGTAAGGAAAATTAGAATTATAGCCAATGTTATATGCTGCTTTTCTCCCCAGTGAGAATCCAAACTGGCTTACATCATTCTCCTGTCCTCCATGTCATCCACACAACAACCCTGTGAGGTAGGGGAGATTGAGAGTGTACAATTGACCCAAGGTCACCCAGTAAGACTGAATGGAAAAGATCAAACTCGGGTCATCCAGAACCTAGTCCAATACCTCGACACCATCTTGCAATACCGATGATAACGGCAAGAGCAGTATCTGGACCCCCCTTTGTGGGAAATATAATCTTGCTGGGATGTGGGCGATGAGAATACTCTAATCTCATAGCTTTCATATTTGGGGGGGAAACAGGAATGAGTGACAGTTTTCTACAGTCAGGAAAGAAATAAAGCAAAAATCAGGAATTTATTGGGAGGAAACAACTTTCACAAACAAGAATGCTGAATGTGCAGCACAGAACTGAGGAAATTCGTAGCTCAGAAGCTATTAAAAATAAGTTTACAGAATAATAGTGTGAGGAACTGTCTCACTAAGTAACAGAACAGGTGCTAGTCATCCACTGCCTCTGAGTCTCATGCAAGCAGGTGGTGGTGGTGGTGGTGGTGGTGGTGGTGGGGAATTAAGGGGACATCTCAGCTAGGGTTGCCAATCTCCAGCTGCTGGCTGGAGAACTCCCCCTTTTACAACTGATATTCACGTGGCAGATATCAGTTCTCCTGGATTAGATTCCATCTTCCAACTCTCCTAGCTGAGAGCTGGCAACCGTATATGAAGAAACAGTTGAAAGAAAAAGCAGTACAGAATTGGGGGGAAATGAATTTCATTTCCAAATTCAGATGAGTAGAAGCTTGGGTGATTGAAACACATGACATTAGGAAGTGGTACCATATGAGGGAAGAAGAGTTTTTCAAGATGTTGGTACTTTTGAAGATGACTTGTGATATTTCAAAGGCCCATCCCACGCAAATAAATAATTTTCAGGATGGAAAACAAAAGCATTTTGGGGTGTGATGCTGCAGTTTTTCCAAAACATTTTGAAAACGTTATAATTGTGGGAAAAAATGGTTATTTAAAAACTATTAAAAACCCCCCAAAACTATTCAGAAACCGTTTCCTGCTAGCTGTGCGAATGATAGCGGAGTCAGAAATGAATTGTTCCATTTCTGATCTGACATTCTAATAAAGGTGAAATTATGTTTTATTTCTTTATAAGGTCGATAGGAATAAGTTGTATTAGATAGAAAGTAGGAATTGCAGTTGTGTTTTGTGTTTGTATCTGTGTAGAACCTCCCTTGCTCAAGGCAGGAGTCCACCCCTGCTCCACCTGGGCACGTCCCTTTTCATGAATGAACGCCTGACAAAAGAGACCCCGGAAGAAGAGCCTCCATCTGCCTAATCCCACCAGCAGGCAGATAAGGGTGCCATCGTCAAGTTTCATTTCCTGACCCCAAGCACCCAAGGGACTCTTTTGTGGTTTTCCCCGCCTGTGCCTACGTCATTGCCTCACCCTGCTTCTGCCGGAAAATTCAAGAAGGGACTGCCCTCCGGACTCTAATTGGTTACTGTGTATCTGTAAATGAATGGTTGTAGGCTGTCCTGTATTCCCGCGGACTCCCGGGCGGGAGAAAGTGTATAAAAGTTGTTGTAAAGCTGCTAGGCAGCTGCAGTTGCCGTGGTGTGGAGGTGCTGACACGTAGGTCAGCATCTCAATCAACTCATTTTTATTTTTCACTATTCTCTCTGTGTTGGGTCCTGTTTCTGTTCCTCTGCGCTGCTGAGAACTGGTTGATCTGGGAGAGTAAAAGTTACCCAGGCAGCGCGGTAACACGGAGAGCAGGAAACATTTTTTTTCTTCCTGACTTTAAAGCTTTCATTTTCATTTTCTTTGCTGCTCGCACCTGCCATTTTCTGCCACTGCAGGGATCATTCGTTCTGCCTGCTGACTGTTTCCTACTGACATTTCCTGAGCTAGCATCGCAGCTGGCCACCATTTTAGTGATTTATTATTATTATTATTATTATTATTATTATTATTATTATTATTATTATTATTATTATTATTATTATTATTTTATTAGACTTAATAAACCGCCCAACCCCCAAAGGGCTCTGGGCGGTGTACAATGAGACATAAAACAAATACAATATAAGGTCTCATAATTACAATATAACAATAAAACATTAAAATTCATTAAAATACATTATAGCAGCAATTCCAAAAATTACAAATAAAAATACATGCCCAGAGGCATGCACAGATGGCGCCCAACCCAAAGGCCAGGAGGGCCAGCATTGCCCGAAAATGGATGGTATCAGCGATCAGGCAATGTTGAAGATGGTAAAACTGTCGTGGGGGCTCCAGGGGGGGCAGGCAGTCTGCGGCTGGCATCCCCAAAGGCCCGGTGGAATAACTCGGTCTTACAGGCCCTGCGGAACTCACCAAGGTCCCGCAGGGCCCGGACAGCAGATGGTAAAGCATTCCACCAGGACGGGGCCATAATACATATGGTACAAGTACATAAATAAACTCAGTTTTGCCTGCTGATTGTGGAAATGTGTCATTTTAACATTTTTAAAATTTTTGGTGGGTTATCTTGGAAGCTACAGGTTCAAAGACAACTCACAGAAAAAAAATTAAAAACAGAAAAACTACACGTTCCCATAATTGGCAGGCATACCTGAGTTTATTCATGCACGTAAATCACTGTAATGACGGCCATCCGTGATGCCACCTGAGGAAATGCCAGTGGGAAACATTCAGCGGGAGGCACGAATAATCCCTGCAGTGGCAAAAAATGGCAGAAAAAAGAACCGTTTTCGTCTGTCACACTTTATTTTTCTGCACTACGTGGGGGAAAAAAAGCCAAAACGCTTCTTTTTAAAATGTCTGCAAAATGTTTAAATGGGCCAAAGACTAATACATTTTATACTGGGATAGTGATTTGATAGTCTTCCCATTAAACTCCTGCTTATTTTTGCTGCAACCATCTTGCAGAACAAATTTACACTGAGTTACACTGCATAGACTAGCAGATACACAACTCTCTGGATTTAACATAATACACTAGTCCATTGAAAATAGATCTACACACTACAGAGATCCCCTGGAGAAAATAGCAGCTTCCGAGAGTGGGCTCTTTGGTATACCACAGTTTAGGAGAAATCCCTACCCAAATTTCCCCCTACCTTAGGCACTGCTTCCAAATCTCCAGTTTGGAGATTAGCATTCCTAATTTAGATGGATGTAACTGTTTAGGATTGTAGTGTCTGAGTCAACTTGCAGGGGAGGCTCCAGTAAAGGAAGAATGAAACAGCTGACTAGGAAACAGAAAGAGGGGAAACAAGTGGCTAATTAGGAAATAAAGTAATGATTTTACCAAATCTGGTCCTTGGCCACGAAGTTCATACAGTTTTTCTGTGACATGATAACCCCGGCTCCCAACTAGCGCCCCCTGGGAGCCAGGTGGAGGAAGGCTACTTGCTGAAGGTGGGCTCTGGATGCCGCCAGGTAAGCAAAAGGTAAACCAGTGAGTGACTGCTGCTTTGCCTTTGCTGTTGCTAGGAGACAGCTGAGGAATGCAACGGGAGGAGACAAAGGTCCTGTCTAGGCCTGCCCTGGCTTGGAGGTAGCAGGTTGCGTGCTTGTCCACCTGACTGCACTTCGTGTTGGTGTGTGGAACACCTCAGTTTCTATTACAAACATAGCATAACAAACCCAACTCCCTCCAATATTTCTGGGATGAGAACCGGGCATTTGCTTCTGTAACGCCGAGGCTTACCTGCCACCCAGTGTTTTAAAATGGCATCCCAAAGTCTCAGCAAAAGGGGAAACAGATTCAGCTGTCTAGGGATGCCAGTCTCCAAGTGGGCCCAGGGATCCCCAAGATTTATAGCTCATCTTAAGCAGTTACGTCGTTCCAAAGAAGAGGCCTACAGAAAGGGTGATAGAATGCTGTATAATCAGGCCAGAAATGTATTAACAAAGGAGATCAGAGCAGCAAAAAGAAACTACTCTGAAAAGCTAAAAAATCAGTTTTCACCAAACGAAACAGCAAACATGTGGAAAACTCTCAAAAATATCATCGGTTACAGCAAACCACCTTCCCAAGCTGAAGGAAATCAGCAATTGGCAGACGACCTGAATGTGTTCTACTGTAGGTTTGAAAACAATCTACAGTCACCTTTCTCCACAACCTCTATCTCTGACGCACCAACAATAGCCAAACTTCCTACAACTGAACCCATTTCATTGGGTTTACAACCCCTGGTGATCTCAGAAAAGGAAGTGCAAGATCTATTTCACAGACAGAAGCCTGGAAAAGCACCAGGCCCAGACAAGATAACACCTTCTTGCTTAAAAGTCTGTGCTGTCCAATTGGCCCCATTTTCACCCAAATCTTCAAACAAATCACTAGAGATGTGCTATGTTCCTTCCTGCTTCAAACAATCCACTATCGTCCCAGTGCCGAAGAAGCCTTCCATCAAGGAACTGAACGACTACAGACCAGTTGCTCTAACATCTGTAGTTATGAAAACTTTTGAAAGGCTAGTGATGTACCATTTGAAAACCATCACGGATCCACTGTTGGACCCTCTTGCAATTTGCATACCGAAAGCAAACAGATCGACAGACGATGCTGTTAATATGGCTTTGCACTATATCCTACAGCATCTTGAATCGCCAAAGACCTATGCAAGGGTCCTCTTTGTTGACTTTAGTTCAGCATTCAATACTATCAGACCGGACATTCTTCTAACCAAACTAAATCAGCTAGCAGTACCTGAGCATATTTGTAAGGGGATCACAAGCTTCCTAACAGATAGGAAACAGCAGGTGAAGCTAGGAAAAATTACATCAGACACCTGTAAAATGAGCACAGGGCCCCCCCAAGGCTGTGTACTTTCACCACTTCTCTTCTCTCTGTATACCAATGACTGCATCTCAAATGATCCATCTGTTAAAATACTGAAATTTTGCAGATGATACAACAGTGATTGGTCTCATTCGAGACAACGATGAAACCGCATACAGACGGGAGGTTGAACAACTAGCCTCGTGGTGCCACTGGAACAATCTAGAACTGAACACACTTAAAACCGTAGAAATGGTGGTAGATTTCAGGAGAAACCCTCCCATCCTACCTCCTCTCACAATACTAGACAACACAGTATCAATAGTAGAGACCTTTAAATTTCTAGGCTCCATCATATCTCATGACCTAAAAAGATCACCGAATATCAAAAATGTCATCAAAAAAGAACAACAAAGAATGTTCTTTCTTTGCCAACTCAGGAAGCTCAAACTGCCCAAGGAGCTGCTGATACAGTTCTACAGAGGAATCATTGAGTCTGTCATCTGCACCTCTATAACTGTGTGGTTTGGTTCTGCAACCCAACAAGATCGACACAGACTTCAGAGAATAATCAGAACTGCAGAAAAAACAATTGCTGCTAACCTGCCTTCCATTGAGGCCCTGTATACTGCACGGGTCAAAAAAAGGGCTGTGAAAATATTTACTGACCCCTCGCATCCTGGACATAAACTGTTTCAACTCTTACCCTCTAAACGTCGCTACAGAGCACTGCACACCAAGACAACTAGACATAAGAACAGTTTTTTCCCGAATGCCATCACTCTGTTAAACAAATAATTCCCTCGATAATGTTAAACTATTTATTATATACTTATTATATAATTACTGCACTACTTTTTTCATCATTCCTATTACCCATCTCCTCCCACTTATGACTGTATGACTATAGCCTGTGCTGACATTTTATTTTATTTTATTTTATTTTATTTTATTTTATGATTTTACATTTTATGTTTTCATTACTACTGATTGTTTCCTGATTGCTTACTAGACCTATATGACAATCATTAAGTGCTGTACCTTATGATTCTTGACAAATGTATTTTTCTTTTATGTACACTGAGAGCATATGCACCGGAGACAAATTCCTTGTGTGTCCAATCACACTTGGCCAATAAAGATTCTATTCTATTCTATTCTATTCTATTCTATTCTATTCTATTCTATTCTATTCTATTCTATTCTATTCAGGCTGCAGAGATCATTTCCTCTGGAGAAAATGGATGCTTTGGAGGGTGTTCTTTTTGACACTGTACCCCACTTAGGTTCCTGTCCAGCCCAGGAGCTTTCCTTAAACTTTGCGGGCTCTAGAGTTTGCTCTAGGAAATACACAAAACAAAACAAAAACACAAACAAGAAACCTCTGCTGAGCAAAGGGATTAGAAACCAGGCCAATATTTAGCATTTATATAGTGCTTTCAGTGTTTGGAGAACTTTAGACATGAGATCTTTGCACATCAGCCCTGCGAGGTAGGCTAGTGTTATTATTACATTCCTACTGCATATGAGTAAGGGAGCTGTGGGTGAGGGCAGAGGTGGGATCCAGCAGGTTCTCACAGCTTCCCGAGAGTAGGTTACTAATTATTTGTGTGTGCCGAGAGGGGGTTACTAATTGGTGATTTTGCCACGTGATTTTTGCCTTAGTTACGCCTCTCTTCTCAGCAGTAGCGCGCAGAACTTGAAGCAGTCTAGCAGGAGGTGCACTGGCATGCGTGGCAGCCTGCGCCTGAGTGCATTCGTTTCCCGCCCAAGGACCGGCGCAGTGGCTGTGTCCTTGCCACAGCCCCGCCCAGCAATGCCCCGCCCCCGGAATGCCTGGCCATGCCCCCGTCGTGCCCCGCCCACCCCCATTGGCGCTACGCCACAGTTTGAATCCCACCACCATGGGAACCTGTTACTAAAATTTTTGGATCCCACCGCTGACTGTACCTCACTTAGGTTCCTGTCCAGCCCAGGAGCTTTCCTTAAACTTTGCGGGCTCTAGAGTTTGCTCTAGGAAGCACAGAAACAAAACAAAAACACAAACAAGAAACCTCTGCTGAGCAAAGGGATTAGAAACCAGGCCAATATTTAGCATTTATATAGTGCTTTCAGTGTTTGGAGAACTTTAGACATGTGATCTTTGCACATCAGCCCTGCGAGGTAGGCTAGTGTTATTATTACATTCCTACTGCATATGAATAAGGGAGCTGTGGGTGAGGGTCATTTACTTAAGACCACAGAGTCCTGAATTCATGGCAGAGGTAAGATTTGAAGATCTCAACTTGTTGGTTCTCTTGTCAGATTCTGTTTTCATGTCTCCTTATAATCCTACATGTAAATTGTGTTTTGGTCACCTTTATTTCTGTTGTGTTTCTTCCTGAGGGGGAAAATTGATTGACTGATTGATTTTATTGGATTTCTATACTGCCCATTCCCAGCTAACACCAGGCTCTGGGCAGCTTACAAAGATAAAACATTATATTTTAAGAAAACAGTTTCCATAAATTAATAATATTAAAACCAAGTGTAAAATCTATGGATGGTGAATAACAATGATATCAAAGTAATATCCTGCAATCAATCAATCAATCAATCAATCAATCAATCAATCAATCAATCAATCAATCAATCAATCAATCAATCAATCAATCAACACAGAGGTCACAACAGGGTCACAATAAGCCAGGAAGCAGCATCTGGTCAAATCTGCCCTTCAATGTTTATTGTAAGATAGCTTGTCTTATTCCTTTCTGATGTTTGTGCAAGTATTTAAGGCGAGTTGGAAAATGGGAGAGCCACTTTCAAAATCAATGGTGCTTTCACACTAGTTCACAAGTGCAATACAGAATGTGGAAATGCAAAAAGCGCTTTGATATCATGTGTGAAAACACTCCTGTGATTTGAGGTTTCGAATATCTTCAGGCTGATTATTTCACATTTGAGATCTGAAATGTGCTGGACAGTGCAATCCCAAATAGAGTTATACCCTTTTAAACCCTGCAGGGTATAAACCTGTTTAGGACTATACTGCAGGTAGTTTAGTACAAGGGTCAGGATGTGGAGCTTAGCTATGAGACAATCCAGGTTCAAACTCCATGTCAGCTGTCAAGCTCAGCAGACAGCTTTCTGCACAAACAACTGTTTCTTAACTTGCTCTCCCTTACAGGACTGTTCTTCCTCTGAAGGTCTTAGAAACAGGATGGTAGACAAATAACAATAGTTTACAGAATGCCTTGTGCTGTTCGCTTGTTCTGGATGATTTAGCAGAGAAAGAGTTGAATACACTTCCTCACTATATTTGAGAATCTGGGAAAAATATTTACAGCTTGCAAAAAGTTCTCTGTGTTCTAGTATATTAATATTCTTGGCCTTCTGTCAATTTTCCAGTACATTTTTTCCCCCTTCTAGCAGTGGCTTCATAAAACATTTCCACACCAAACAACGCCAACTGTCTCTTCACTTATATCAACCTCTTCCGTTTCACCCCCCTCTCCAAGCAGGTTGGTCGCAGCTCCTCCTAACCCGTTCTGGTTGGACACTTGGAACTTTTCTAGTAGCAGTTAAACAACAACATGTTAATGTTGTGAATATTTCCCCATGATCTATCAAAGTAGTAAACCCCCCCCCCCTCCCCTTGCATACATGATAATTGAATTAGTGCAGTGGTGGGATCCAAAAATTTTAGTAACAGGTTCCCATGGTGGTGGGATTCAAACTGTGGCGTAGCGCCAATGGGGGTGGGCGGGGCACGACGGGGGCATGGCCAGGCATTCCGGGGGCGGGGCATTGCTGGGCGGGGCTGTGGCAAGGACACAGCCACTGCGCCGGTCCTTGGGCGGGAAACGAATGCACTCAGGCGCAGGCTGCCACGCATGCCAGTGCACCTCCTGCTAGACTGCTTAAAATTCTGCGCGCTACTGCTGAGAAGAGGGGGGTAACTAAGGCAAAAATCATGTGACAAAATCACCAATTAGTAACCCCCTCTTGGCACACACAAATAATTAGTAACCTACTCTCGCGAACCTGAGAGAACCTACTGGATCCCACCTCTGAATTAGTGGTTATAAATGCGGAACAGAAGTTAGCATTTAGCTTCTGTTGCAAGTTGGTGAAGGTATTTGGAAATTACCTGGGGCAAATTCCAGTGTGTTGGTGCTCTGCCTCCCCATGGGCCTGGGACAGCCCGGGTTCAACCCACCAATCCCTTCCCAAGTGGTGTTCTTCCCATCCTCGCAATTTGTCTCCGGGTGCCATTTCCCCCAATATGCTTCTGCATAATAGGCCACCATCTCTTTAAAAACCCCACAAGGCTGTGATGTGGCAGCTCGAAAAGAAAATAATAAAAAAAACCCCAGCAGCACAAAGTTCTGCACTGTATTACTGAATTACTGTTAAACTTTGCTTTGTATTGGGAAAATAAAATAAATAAATATATGAATCTGCATTTCATTCATTAGTTTTATATGCTGAGCTCAGGGAGGCTTCCAGCAACGTTAACAAACAATAAAAAGTTAAAAACATAAATAACCTGGATGCAACCAAGTCAACAATCGAATAATCTACGAATATCCTAGAGGGAAGCAAGGTAGATGGGCAAAGGAGGTTGTCACTCAAAAAAATTACATTGAAATCCTAAGCAGAGTCACTCCCTTGTATATCCATTGTATGTCCATTGAAGTCAAAGCCCCTGAAGACATGAAACGGTCTTATATTGAATCAAACAATTGGTTTGTCAAGGTCAGTACTGCCTACTCAGATGTACAGTAGCCCTCTGGAGTCTTAGGTGGAGGTCTGTCACATCACCTACTGCCTGATCCTTTTAACTGGGTATGTTGGGAATTGAACCTGGGGTCTTCTGCACACAAAGTCATAATCCCTCCCTCACTTACAACAGTGTACTTCTAAGATTTTGTGGGTTTTCTGGGTTGTATGGCTGTGTTCCAGTAGTATCTTCTCCTGACGTTTCACCTGCATCTGGGGCTGGCATCTTCGGGCGATTTCCCACTGGCGATTAATCCTGGGATAGTCACCTGAAATATCCAGGTTTCCTCGCAATCTCCCCACTGCTGAACCGTGGAACACAGATCAGTCCCGTTTCTGGAGCTCCCCCTCCCTTATCACTGGATTTTCCAGGATCTGCTTTTATATGCACCTTTTTGAAAAAAACACTCCAATGGGAGCTAATAGGAGATGTGGGCTACACATTTGAGGGTCCATAACCGTTGTCTTGATTTTCTTCTTCTTCTTCTTCTTCTTCTTCTTCTTCTTCTTCTTCTTCTTCTTCTTCTTCTTCTTCTTCTTCTTCTTCTTCTTCTTCTTCTTCTTCTTCTTCTTCTTCTTCTTCTTCTTCTTCTTCTTCTTCTTCTTCTTCTTCTTCTTCTTCTTCTTCTTCTTCTCCTTCTCCTTCTCCTTCTCCTTCTCCTTCTCCTTCTCCTTCTCCTTCTCCTTCTCCTTCTCCTTCTCCTCCTCCTCCTCCTCCTCCGGTATGATTGCTAACTCTGTGTTGGAAAAATCTCTGGAGATCTTGAGGGTAAAGCCTGAGCAGGGTGGGGTTTGTAGGGGAGAGGGACTTCAGCAGGGTATAATACTATAAAGTCCATTTCCCAAAGCATCCAATTTCTCCAGAGGAACAGACCTCTGCAGTTCCTCCATTGCAGGGGGTTGGACTTGATGGCCCTTAGGGTCTGTCCCAACTCTATGATTCTATGACAACTCTATGATTCTTTGAGGCTGCCCTAAGGCTTCCTGAAGAGTTCATGACAGTGGCAAAATTTAAATTGGGATTCTCTGGCTCATAGTACAGTCCTTTAGCCATTACTTTAAAGATGGTAGATTGCAAAGATCATGCTAGGTTATATTGAATTTGATGTGGCCTTACATTCATATCTGATTCCCAATTTTTCCACCCTAATGTTGTGAACATTGGAATATGTGTAATACGCACACTAATAAATGTTGATACACAATGAAAATGTCACCAAAATGGGGTCAAAAAGCAAAGATATAGACCAGAGAAACCCAACTGGGATTGGGATTCACTCTGTCTGTCTGCCTATCAATCTAACCTGTCTGTCTAATCTCACATTTTTATCCTGCCTTCAGAAAAAAAAATTCTGCTACAATTCCAGTGACATTTATTCTAAACTAGGCCACGGGTATCAAAGGCTGTAAGAAGAGGGTCTCTCACTGACTTTTGAAAGAAAAAGAAGATGCAGAATTTTCTAGCCTCTCTTGGTTAGGTGCCTTTTAGTAAGCACTTGGGGGAGCTCCCGTCTGCCGCCATATGCTTCAACACCTCAGCAAAACAGCATGAATTAAAGATGATTTCAGAAAATTTAACTTCGGATTCAATGGGTTGGAGTCGACCCCTTAATGCTATTCTAAAGTAGTTTTCCGTGTCTCATGCAGCATGCATTTCAAATCGGGAGACAGCGGATTCCCCCCGTTCTTTTTGATGGAAAGCAGGAGGTCGTAGACATTTTAATAGCTTTCCTACTTTACTTTCCAAATATATTATTGCGACACAATAGTTTCTTTGCATGAGAATTGCTTAAATGATTCAAAATGGATCGAAAAGATATATTTCTAAGTTTTAATTTTATGCGCAGAGCGTTAATGAGCAGTGGCCCTCAGAGACTTGCTGTCAGTTTAAAGAATTCATAATAATCGCAACACAGATGTTATTCCATCCAAATCCTTTTAGAGGGAGGAGAACAGTACTTTTCTCCCCTTGGAAGACATCAGAAAGCAACTCATTGTTGAAATTTCATTCTGACTTCACAATAGTATCTAAATATTTCTTGCAAGAATGCAGTCACCTGTTTTCAAACTAAATCCCGAGTCCTTGTAAGTGTAACAACAAACGATAGTGCGGCTTTTTCTTTTTTAAGTTTTGTGCAAGATTTGGCTCCAGTGCAGAGTTTCGGCCACCGTAAGGACTTTCACCTGAACAGCAAGAATTTTTTGGCTTTTTACTGAAGTGGCTCCCCTTGAAATCCAATTTGTATTGGTCTGTAGTTCTCTGGGAGTAGGATTCAGGCGGCGGGGGGGGGGGCATCTTGTGTTGCCACGGAAAACTGGATTCACAAAACCTGTGCTGTATGGAAGGGAAGTCCTTGCAATTGCAGAAACCCCACACTGGATCCAGCCCTGCAGGTATTATTGCAGCTGTTGGTAGAAATGGTTGAATTCCAACCCCTCTTGCTGCAAGCGTTGAACGTCAGAATCTTACCTGAGAGGGAAAATTTATTGTGATGAAGTTATATTATCTTTGGTCATATTTAAGCACCAAACACAGAGATGAGACATATTCAACAGAGATGTTACTAATGTGGATTACAGTTTCTCCTGGAACCTGGGTGGGCGGAGGGTTGAATTTGGTTTCTTTGACACAAATGCAAGTAGTCCCTGATAGAAGCCCTTTGCTTGAGAAGGAGGAGGAGGAGGAGGAGGAGAAGAAGAAGAGGAGGAGGAGGACTTTGGATTTATATCCCCCTTTCTCTCCTGTAAGGAGACTCAAAGGGGCTTACAGTCTCCTTTCCCTTCCCCACAACAAACACCCTGTGAGGTGGGCGGGGCTGAGAGAGATCAGAAGATCTGTGACTAAGGACCAAGGTCGACAGCAAACAATAGCAAACAATACCCCTGTCTGGCTCTAATACAGGATTAAAAACTCCATTTTAATGAAAATATTTAAAACATATGTATCCTTAAACATGCGAACCATACATGTGGTGGACAACAACTATGCGTCTAGAACACAAACACACACATATACACAAGAAGGGAGATCCCTAAACCAATTCACAGGCACCAAGTGTCTATTGTGAGATCATCATATCCTGTGATGGGATCATCATGTTCTTTAGCGTGTACACAGTTCTGAGAAGAAATCATTGGCTGATGGTCAATCTGCGATGGAAGTGGTCACCCAGCCCAAGGTCACCCAGCTGGCATGTGTTGGAGTGCACAAGCTAACCTGGTTCCCCAGATATGCCTCCTTAGCTCAAGTGGCAGAGCGGGGAGTCAAACCCGGTTCTCCAGATTAGAGCGCACCTGCTCTTAACCACTCTTAACCATGAGCATTGTTGAATTCCATAAGGTAGCAAGGCAGCTAATAAATGTTTTGAACAACCAAATTAATAACTAAAATGATGAACTGATGCAAACTGGAGTTGCTCTACACAACGGACTCGTATGAGATTTTCTGCTATTGTATCAGTCCATCCAAATCAGTGTTACCCACTCTTGACTAGCAGTAGCAATCTCTTTTTAGCGCTGTTCTTCCAGAGTGGTTGTGATTGCAGAAAAATTAAATGAGTTTCCAATGAAGGCCTGCCTACTTCCTTACAAACATGCCCAAACACTGTGGTCATTTTCAGAGGCTTCAGCTGCCCAGGGCTTCTGAGATTAGATGAGTAGCAGTCCGGGAGAGGGAACTGCACCCGGTGTGCGTGCACGCCCTATCTCCCTCCTAGCCCCCATCCGCCCCTGGAATGCTCTGTCCCACCCCCGAAATGCCCTGCCTACAGAACACCCCGCCCCCATCATGCCCTGCTCCTGCCATGCCCCTGGAATACCTCTGCAGGGGTGTGCGCCCGGTGAGTCATGCACTTCCTTGCCCCCTTGATGCTACGCCACTGGACTTCTCAGTCATACCTCCAAAGCTCTGGAACTCTTCCCAGGAACATTTATGAGTCCTCTTGTGTTGTCATCTTCTGCAAGCGGGTGAAGACTTTTTGTTTTGTTTTGTTGGCATTCTCTCAATGAGCCTTCCTAATCAATGTTTTAATTCAATCAATCAGTCAATCAACCAAACAAACCTTTATTGGGATATTAACAATAAGCTAGACATGAATATCAAAATAACTACTACCAGAAAGAAAAATATAGTCCAGCATTCCCACTCATTAAGGAGCGCAGCTTAACAACCTGATATTGGAATTTTAGAAGAAGATGAAGAGGAATTTGGATTTTTACCCCACCTTTCTCTCCTCTAAGGAGACTCAAGATGGCTTACAAGCTCCTTTCCCTTCCTCTCCCCACAACAGACACCTTGTGAAGTAGGTGGGACTGAGAGAGTTCTGAGATAACTGTGACTATGGCCCAAGGTCACCCAGCAGGAATGTAGGAGTGCAGAAACACATCTGGTTCACCAGATAAGCCTCAGGTGGAGGAGTTGGGAATTAGACCTGGTTCTTCAGATTAGAATCCACTTGCTCTTAACCACCACACCACACTGGGAAGGGTGGGGTTTGAGGAGGCAAGGGACCTTTTTGGGGTACTGTGCCACACAGTGGACCTTCCGAAGCAGCCATCTTCTCCAGGCAAGCTGATCTCAATAATCTGGAGGCCATGAATATTGCTCTTATCTACTACACCATGCTGGCTACTGATTCTGTCATAGCACCAATGTTATTATTCAGTAGAAAAATTATTTTCTGTTGGTCAGAAAGACCCTCCCTTTTGTCCCACAAGGGGTACAATAACTCTGTCCTAATTGCATTATAAAAAACAGCAATAAAGTAATGAATGACCAACAAACTCTGCAGATTTTAGACTGCGTCCACATAATCCATTGGGCTACATTGGGGTTTTTAGGTTGGTCGAGAATTTCTGCCAGTTTTCTTGCTTTCCACATCACCTGGAGATGGCTCAACTGTGCATCCCAAACTGCCATAAAACAGTCCCTGCTCCCAGCCTCCATGGACTGCACTGTAAAGCTGCTATGCTTTATCAGCACCTCCTCTGGCTGAATCAGTCTGCATTTTGGGATACTTTATGATTCAGTCAGAATATGGTTGCTGTATTTGTAGCTGATCGCTGTCATTCAAGACTTGGTCCTAATTTACCAAATGAATAGGGGTAGGAAAGGAGGTCACGGAGTCATTTTTTTTTAATGATATGGAAAAAGTTATTTTTTATTAGTGTGCGTGAGAGAGGAAGAGAAACGGAGAGCTGCGCTGCACGGGTACAGCGCCCGTCCGCACGTACCTTTTATTTCAAAATCAGGCCTGCTAAGTACACAGTTGAATCCAGATGCAAGCAGTCCCTCTGAACAGGATCTACTTCCTTTTAATACTGAGGTGTTTCTGAGCTTCATTCCAATTTGTGTAATCCTGCCACTGAATTTTTCAGACCTCTGATAAATTTTTTATTATTTGAACTTGTAAATGTAATATTTTGACATGCAGTTAAATATTTAAAGAAATTTGTTCGAGATACTCAAATATAAAATATTCCCTTGCATTTTAGAATGGGGGGGAGGGAGGGGGAGTGTAGAATAATTTGCAAATGTTGGCTGAGGTTGTTTTAAAGAGCGTGCCTTTGACCCCCAGGAAAGACAGTCACCTCAGAAGCTTAATTCTCTCAGATTTATTATGAAGGTTGCTAGGTGTTATTGCTCATGTTCTCTGATCTTGTTGTTTATGTGGATTTTCCAGCATGCCATTAGAAAGATTTGTAGAGCTTAAAGAAAATCAGGCATGAATTGTGAACTTTTGATAGGAGGAGGCTTAAGAAATATGTTTCACAACCTCTGAGGACTCTTGTTTCATAAAAAGGAGTCTTACCAAGGCAATTTATTTTTTTCTTCTCAATCAGCTCTCTGTCTTACCAATAACCTTGTTATCTGCCTAGTGGTCACAGAGTGAGATTTTGTTTGGGGGGAGGCTCCATCTTTGTGTTATCTTGGAGATACTCAAGGAGATGGGGTGAAAGAGAGTGGTAATTAACCTACATAACACTGCTCGTGGCCTTAGCAAATGTGGTTGCCAACCTCCAGGTGAGGTCTAGAGATCTTCTGGAATTTTGACTGATCTCCAGACCACAGAGGTCAGTTTCCCCTGGGGAAAATGGCTGCTTTAGAGGGTGGACTCTAAGGTATAATTATACTCCACTGCAGCTCCTCCAGTGGTGGGATCCAAAAAATTTAGTAACAGGTTCCCATGGTGGTGGGATTCAAACAGTGGCGTAGCGCCAATGGGGCTGGGCGGGGCATTCCGGGTGTGGGGCATTAATAATTTCTCTGTTACTGTAAAAAACTCTTACTGTTAAAAAAAAGTTCCTAATTTCCAGGTGGTATCTTTCTGTCCATAATTTGAACTCATTATAGCAAGTCCTATCGTCTACTGCCAACAGAAACAACTACTTCTCCTCTAATTGACTGCCTGTCAAATACTTAATACTTTCAAATACTTAATTTTGTTTCTAGAAATCAAAAGAAGGATACTTTCCTTAAACAAGGAACTTTACCATAATACTAAAACATGTTTTTAAAACAGCCCAACAGGGAGAATTATCCCGTTTTCTACTTTCGCTAACCAGCCACATAGGAAACAACAGGACTTTATGATTTTTGGACCTAATGGAATTTCTAACAGAAAAGCGGAGCCAATTAGTAACCCCCTCTCGGCACACACAAATAATTAGTAACCCACTCTCGGGAACTGGTGAGAACCTGCTGGATCCCACCTCTGAGCTCCTCCCTTCCCCAAACTCCACCCTCCCCTGGTTCTGCCTCTAAATCTAGGCTAGAGAGAGGCCCATTCTTCATGGGCCAAAAACAGCGCCCTTAGAATAGTAAAAACACCGTTCCGGGGCACTGTTCGCACGGTTGCTGACTCTGCATCGAGGCGGCACCGTGCTCCCCCCCCCCCAACTGGTGGGGAAATGCTGTTTTCCTGCCTCACTTAATGAGTGAGGCTTTTGGGAAACTGGGGATCGGTGGGCAGTGTGGGCATGTCTCCTTGTCCCTGTGGAGCTCTGCAGGGAGAGAAAGTAAGTGTGGGGAAACAAAATGGAGACGCCTCTGCGCAGAGACACCTCCGTGGGCCACAGCGGCTCTGGGACTTCTTGCACCTCAGTGTGCAAATGCCAGTGTGCAACCACTGCGGGGGTCCATGTGGAACGGGCCTTGGCAACTCTACTGCTGCTTGCAGTCACTCAAGAAAGACCAGAGCCATCTCCCCCTCCTGCTAGGTAAACCTACTGGTAAAGATTGTTTTCAGGAGAGGTCACAAAGATTCAAGTAAATGAACCTGTTTAATTTCCCAAAGGTCTCCTTCACTGGTTGGAGGGGGAAATTCTGGGAGGTGTTCCTGGCTTTTATGGAAACATCAGAGAAGGCATGAAAACAGGTTTCTATTGGTCCTGCTGTGTTCCAGTGCTATGATAGTTTCTTTAAGTGATGGTTTGGCCAACAAATTCTGGTTAGTCTACCAAATGCAAGAAAAAATTTATTTGACTTCATGTCTCTTTTTTTTGTAATAACTGTACCGTACTTTTTGGAATTACCTGCAGACCATTAAATAAACATCTTGCTGTAAAAAAAAAATCTATTTTGTGTTTTAATCCCAGATTAACTGCCTGTCCTGCCTCTGAGTCGGTAGAACATCTTTTCTGTATTGGAGTTACCGCTCAACAAACTGTGATTTGTTGTATTTTAACTTGTTTTATGATATGTTTGTATAAAACTCCGTTTTTAAGCTGTTAGCTGCCTTGGGGGCTGTGGTTGAGCTCAAAAGTAGCATATATACGCTTTAAACTAATAAACAATTCTTCTTTCTAGGCTATTTTCCCAGTGGAGGGGTTAGCACTGTGACTGTCGTTTCCACAGGTCTCTGTTTTGTGCATCTACAGGGCTCAGGTTGGCATGTCTTCATTGATGGTGTCCATCCATAATTTGTGAATTCAAATGCCACTTCAAATACAAACTGAGGGTAATCAACTAGCTATAAATCATAATTTGAAATCCACATTTTGCAGCAAGCAACAACTCTTTTGAACTTTTTCAACAAATCTTTTGATTTTTTTCAACAGATTTGTTATATTTTAACGCATTTTATGATATGTTTGTATAAGGCCATGTTTTTAAGTTGTTAGCTGCCTTGGTGGCTGTGGTTGGGCTTAAAAGTAGCATACACGCATTTTAAACAAATAAGCAATGAATTTATGAATTCAAATGCCACATCGAATACAAACTGGGGTTAATCAACTAGCTACAAATCCCAGTTTGAAATCCATGTTTTGCTCCAAGCAACAAATCTTTTGAACTGTCGATATTTAGACAGCACAAGGGACGGGGTTGGCTCAAAGATGATTTTATAAAATATGGTTTATTGTGCAATCCGAACACAGCCTTTATATTTAGGCCCTAGACTTTTATATCTTTTATCTCCATCTTCCTTGAGACATTTTCTCCTCTTCTGGCATTTGCAATTAGCCAAGCACATTTCAAATATATTTATATATACACACACATACTCACGCACAAGATATTTATGAAATAAGAAATAGATTAGAAGACAGGCTTCGTCTCTTTTTAACACTGGAACAGGTTTTCCAAGCAGACAGTTTCTTGAACCTTTGCTATCATGACTACATCGGTTAATTGGAGCCAGTCTGCAAACCCAGCCAGCATCTTATTATTTCAAGCAATTAGTAACAACACCTGGAGAAAGCTGTCGCGTCTTGGAGGGGGAAAAAATTTCTTTCCTATGATGGCTTCTTGTGCCTTACTTGATAAGCTGACGCTTCAGGGTCAGCTGGATGGAATCAGGCTGACTTTCCCCTGTGGCTTTGAAAGCAGCCCCGGCACATGGGCTCATTTGGCTGTTTCAAGTGGTCCATTATACTGAGAAGAAGAAGAGATTAGATTTATATCCCGCCTTTCTCTCCTGTAAGGAGCCCCAGAGTGGCTCACAAACTCCTCTCCCTTCCTCTCCTCACAACAGACACCCTGAGTAAGTGGGGCTGAGATAGCTATGAGAGAACTGGATCCAAGGTCACCCAGCAGGCTTCATGTGGTGGAGCAGGGAAACAAATCTGGTTCACCAGATAAGAGTTCGCTGCTTGCTGCTTCGCCCCTGAGTGGCGGAGGCTTATCTGGTGAACCAGATGTGTTTCCGCACTCCTACATTCCTGCTGGGTGACCTTGGGCTAGTCACAGTTCTTTGGAACTCTCTTAGCCTCACCTGCCAGGACTACAATTCCCAGCATGCATCGGCTCCCACCTTTTTCCAACAAGAGCGGAAAACAAACTGAGAAGCTACATCCCACCGGAGCCTCATGGCCAATGAGAGGCCAGAGACTGGGCGGGGGGAGAAAGCTGATGGGTTGTTGTTGAGTTCAGAAATAAAATTACTGGAACTGAGGACACAAATCCTCAGTTCCAGCACCCTGTATTTAGGCAAATCAATAAAGTTCTTTTCTTTAAGTTAACTGCATTATAGTGTGTTCAGCCTTACATCACCTGCCTCACCAGGTGTCTGTTGTGAGGAGAGGAAGGGAAAGGAGCTTGTAAGCCACTTTGAGTCTCCTTGCAGGAGAGAAAGGTGGGGTATAAACAGTGGTGGGATTCAAATAATTTAACAGCTGGTTCCAGTGGTGGGATTCAAAAAAATTAACAACTGGTTGTTTACAAGCACCATTTTAACAACCGGTTCTGCCAAAGTGGTGCGAACCTGCTGAATCCTGCCGCTGGATATAAATCCAAACTCCTCCTCTTCTCTTCTATACCAACTCCCTCAGACAGTGTAGGGCACTCTAAAATAGCCCTATTGGAATCAATTTGTTTCCATGTTTGTACTGGGCGTTTCTCAGTTGTTAGTAGACCAGATTTCTGAGGAGGGGGAAGCACCGGAAGGAGCTGCTGAGGGCAAAAGGTGAGCACACAGTAGCCAATTTCACCTTGGGAAATTCCTGCGGGTTTGGGAGTGGGGCTTGGGAAGAGTGGTTAGGGGAGGGAAGGGACATTAGCAGAGTGTAATGCCACAGAAACAATCCTTCAAAGTACCCATTTCCCCCCTTAGGAGATCTGATCTCTGGGCCTTTCCCCACTTACCTTAAGCCCTGCACTACTCTCCTCAAGTAGCGCGGGGTCCCAGGGCACTCCCCACGACAGGGGCAGCAACAGCGCAGCTGCACTGGAGTAGCTGCCGGCTGTCAGCGCTCCTTCAGCGCCTTACTGGCAATCCCTGGCGCTGGAGAAAAAATGGCATGCCTTTTGATGACCTCGCCGCGCCAGAAATGCGCAGTGTGATGCGAGCGCCGCGGGTTCGTAGCTGCCAGGGATGCCGCGTGCTGAGAGCAGCGTGTGGCATAGGGGGGATAGGGGAGAGTGGGGGAACGCCCTCTGTCGCCTGGAAATCAACTATAATTCCAAGAGACCTCTAAGGGCCACCTGGAAATTGGCAACCCAGGGTGAGCATGATATTTGCAAGTAAGGTGAATGTATCAACAGCATCAAACTGGATTAGTACACAAACTGGATTAGTACACTGGATTAGTAGAGCCCCGCTTCATGATGGCCACTGAACTGCCTGTTGCTCTAACCCAGCTCTAACGGCCATTGTAACCCCTCGCCCTGCAATTTTCAGATTTTGGGCAGGGGATTGCGGTGACAGTGCTGTGTCCCATGTTGTTCCCTTTTTTCCAGCAAAGAGAGGAAGAAGGCTGCTTTATTTGATTGCAATGTAAAGAAAAATAACTCAGCAGGGTTTTTAATATATATATATTTAAAGGGACAGAACTGCAGACCGATTAGAACAATGCTCTAATTTCCCAAAGCGATGTTTCCCTTTGGAGGAACCCAGATGAAAAAGCATCAACAGAAATTATTATACAACATCTCATAAGAATACAGAACAAACTGTGCATGCAAGGCGAGTGAGCCGACAAGCTGCTAGACATACCATGTTTTATTTTTTCCGGGAACAAAACCTGGCAGAAAAGCTAGTTATTCCCCTATATATATTGGGCCAGTCATACACTACGCCACAGTTTGAATCCTACCACCATGGGAACCTGTTACTAAAATTTTTGGATCCCACCACTGCAGGAAGGTCTTGGCAACCCTAAATCAATCAGTCATGTCGCTGGGCAACAGCCCTACCTGGCCCCACCCATTTCCTGAAAATACTATATATATACACACACACACTATATATATGTGGGAACGGATCAGAATGTGTATAAAAATGGTATTTAATCAAGAAACATGAAAATCATAGAACCAAGAATTGCAAAGAATCAAAATGGGAGCTTCTGTGTAAGTGACCAAAAGCCTGCATGTTTTGCAATAGGTCAAAAAGGAATGTTACCAGCTTGCTAGTGACTGTGCAAACAAGCAAGGTAACATCTTTAGCATCTTGTAACTGCAGGTTATTACGTGACAGCAGACAGATGCATTTTATAACTTTGGTTTTTGGGTTAGAAATAGAATGTGATTAGTTAAATCAACAAAGTGTTTTTCTATATAGCTAAATGAACACATAAATGATAACAGTCCAGGTGCTCGGGAGCAACAGCCGCAGAAGGCCATTGCTTTCACATCCTACATGTGAACTCCCAAAGGCACCTGGTGGGCCACTGCGAGTAGCAGAGAGCTGGACTAGATGGACTCTGGTCTGATCCAGCTGGCTTGTTCTTATGTTCTTATGTTCTTAAGTGATTCACATGTATTTGTATTTTACTATAATTCTATTGTCTTAGAATCATTGTATAAATCTTTTAAAATGTTAGAATCATGTTTTAACATTTCATGCTGGTAAAGGGAACTTTTATTATCCAAAAGTATGTAGATTCAAGCCTGCAATGCCCTGGAGGTATAGCTCTCTCTGGGAGAAACTTAGCAAGAAACTTAGCAAGAAATGGGTTTTTCTTGGAGACAACAAGCTACCTTTTATTACTGTCCTTTGCATATGCGTAGAGGGCACAAGCTAACAGCAAGCAGCGTTTGAATTACAGAAAGAATGTGAAAATACGTAGAGTAAGGGGCTGTCTTCATGTGACCAGTTCTGACCAATTAGATTTTTAAGGTATATGAATCATAATATGTGGAACAAAAGGGGAGGACTGTGTGATGTCTTTGCATCTACAAAAACTAAGGCTCTTCCTCTACTGGGCGTGCCTCTTTAGAGAGCCACCTGGGAGGGGCAATCTCCTGTAACATTCTAAATTTTGTATTGGGGCATGTCTCTCCCTCGGGAGAGTTCACATTCTGTAACTGATCTAAATTCTGTTAAGTAAAAACTGTTTGTTTGTTTCTAATGTCAGATGTCTTTTGCTTTATTTTAAATTTTAAGTTTTTCTTAAAACTAACTCAGCTGTGTAGGACCAGAGAGCGGCCCTGGCCCCACACACACACACACATACACACACACACACACACACACACACACACACACACACACACACATATAAATCTTCCTTGATGGTGATGCCAAGAGATATATATTCCTTAGATGTGTGTCTGTGGGAGGCTAATAAAAGTCATACATTTGCAAAACAGCTTCATTGTCTAGGAAAACAGTGGATGCTCTACTTTCCCAGTTAATGCTGATTTATCTGCAATGTCATGCTTGTTAACTGACAAGTCAACCAGATCAACAGGTTGCCAAGCAACAAGTGCCTTGAACCTCGATCTCCCCATGCAACATATGCAGGGTCCAGAAACAAGGATGCTAGTAATAATTTTAAAAGCTTCTTAAGAAGTTTTGAGATGGACGCCTATGTTACTTAGAAGGTAAATGATGGATTTGTCAGGCTGTTCAAGTGATCTACAATGGCTGAGAGACAGAGGCGGAGCTACCAGGGGGTGCACATTGCACCGGGTACATGCCTGGGGGCATGGAAAATCGCCCCCCCGTGGCGCCCCCCCCACACTTGCCTTTGTGAAACTGCAGGCTGGAGAAGTGGCCTGTTCCCTTCAGGCTGAAAATGGCCTAGTCAGGAACTACACTTCTCAGGAGACCCTGTGAGCCCCAGGGTGTCATGGGAAGAGTAGTTCCCATCAGGCCATTTTCAGCCTGAAGGGAACAGGCCACTTCTTCGGCCTGCACTAAGGTAAGGGGGGGCGGGGGGAGCCAGGGTACCGCAGAGGGGGGGGCATAAAATACAGAGTGTGCACCGGGCACACTCTGGCCCAGCTACGCCTCTGCTGAGAGAGACAAAGAAGAAATTGAGGGAAAGAAGGGCAGTGTTTGGGCCAGGAAAGTAGGAGGAAGTGAGAGGCAATAGAAAAGTCTGTGGGGGATGAGAGAAGAAGGTGAAAAATTGGGGGAAGGTGTAGGGTTGCCAGATCCAGGCTGGGAAACTCCTGGAGATTGCAACAGCTCAATTTTCAGTAATGCTGTGTAGATGCTCGTGCTGTGGTGGCAGCTGCTGCCAAAGCAACATCAAAAAAGCCTGTGTGGCCAATCAGATCTCCAGTAGTCAGTCAAGGGATGCCAGCTTCTAGGTAGGACCTGGGGAATCTCCCAGAATCACGGCTCATCTTCAGATTACAGAGATCACTTCCCCTGCAGAAAATGGCTACTTTGGAGAGTGGACCGTATGGCTCCCTACCCCACTGAGGCCCCTGTCCTCTCTAGGCACCACCCCCAATCTATAGTTGTTTCCTAACCAGGAGCAATCAACCCTAACTTCACCCTCTCTGGTTGCCAGGAGGGCAGAGGTGGGATCCAGCAGGTTCTCACAGGTTCCCGAGAGTAGGTTACTAATTATTTGTGTGTGCCGAGGGGGGTTTACAAATTGGTGGTTTTGCCACGTGATTTTTGCCTTAGTCACGCCCCTCCTCTCAGCAGTAGCGCGCAGAACTTGAAGCAGTCTAGCAGGAGGTGCACCGGCGTGCGTGGCAGCCTGCGCCTGCGTACATTCGTTTCCCGCCCAAGGACCGGCGCAGCAGCTGCATCCTTGCCACAGCCCTGCCCAGGAATGCCCCACCCCCGGAATGCCCGGCCACACCCCCGTCATGCCCCGCCCAGCCCCATTGGCGCTACGCCACAGTTTGAATCCTACCACCATGGGAACCTGTTACTAAAATTTTTGGATCCCACCACTGCAGGAAGGTCTTGGCAACCCTAAATCAATCAGTCATGTCGCTGGGCAACAGCCCTACCTGGCCCCACCCATTTCCTGAAAACACTTGGTGGGCACCAGAAAAGCTAATGGGGTGTATTCATGTATTCTTCTTGTTGTTGTTGTTATACTTCATTAACCACTCAACCCCCAGAGGGCACTGATGGTGTACATGGCCCATAAACAAAGCTGATAAAACAATAAATACAAATATAGACATTAACATTAAAACCCTTAAATTTCCATAGCAGCATCTACATAAAATTGAATTGAAAATACACTGTTTGTTTATATTTATGGCGTCCGATACCAAGGCTTGGAGGGGGCTGAAGATGGTGGACTGCAGTACCGGCAATGCTGTAGATGGTGCAAATACAAAGCAGGGGCATCAAGAGGGGGCAGGATGTTGGGGACCCCCTGCTCCAAACAATTTGTTTCCCAGGGGAACTGATCCCATCTGAGGGTGGCATTCCTTTGGTCATTTCCATTGCATGTAATGGAAAGCAGTGTTTCCATTTGGGTAGCTTCTGATGGTGTCCTGCCCCTCTGTATCTATTCCCGGCCTATGGATAGCAGGGCTGCACAGAGAATGAAGTGGTTGCAACACATCCAGTAGCCAGGTCCCTGAGAGCTCCTCCTCCTCCTCTCTATATACCTGTCAATCAATGAACATGTGATTTGTTCCTGATGCAGATAACAAAACAATGAATGAAAGCTTCTCCATGGAGCCACCTAGATTTAAACTGGAATACAGTTAATTCTCCTGGGTTGGGTGATCTACACAGAGCCCCTGAAGTGGTGAAATTGCTTATAGTAAAGAAGGAGGAGGAAGAGGAGGAGGTGTTTGGATGTATGCTCTGCCTTTCTCTCCTGTAATGAGTCACAGAACCCCTTACAAACTTCTTCCCTTCGTTGCCCACAACAGGTACCTTGAGAGGCAAGTGGGGTTGAGAGAGTTCAGAGAGAACTATGGCTGGCCCAAGGTCACCCAGCAGGCTTCATGTGGAGGAATGGGGAAACAAAATGGCTTGACCAGATTAGAGGCTACCGCTCTTAGCCACTACACCCGTGGTGGCGAACCTATGGCGCTCCAGATGTTCATGGACTACAATTCCCATCAGCCCCAGCCCCTGCCAGCATGGCCAATTGTAGTTCATGAACATCTGGAGTGCCATAGGTTTGCCACCACTGGACTACACCATGCAGGGCTGTGATGGGGCAGTGAAGGCCGACCCCAACTTCTTTTGCTTGTCCCCCCACCACCCAGTCCTGTTTATTTCCCTTGGATCTTTTTGTGCACAGTGCTGCTTGGGTTTCATGATAAAGTTGTGTTCTGTGGAAAAAATCAAAGACCATGCTTACATAATCGTACACTACATTCTTTGTTTGCCTATCTGCAGTGAGAAAATGTCAGGATTTTGCTTCCATTCTGTCAGGTCTGTGTTCTGGCCGCTGAATGTATTCTGTCCCGTGCATCGCGTGAGTGTCATTAAGAACATTGTATTGCTGTTGGGGTTGAGAAGCCGAGTTGCACAGGAACTGCACTCCAGTTAATCTTATTTGCTAAGGGCTGCTTTACAAAAAACAAAATTATTAAAATCCACTCAACTTAAAGTAGTTGGGAATATAAACATCTTGAGAAGAAGCATAATGAGAAGGAAAACCTGTTGCAAGAGAACGAACTCTCACTATTCAACATGGCCCTGGGTAGGTAAATGGACAAGATCCTTCATGAGTGCACGTTATGCAGCCTCCATGCATCCTCCTCCTGAAGACGTCTCAGGATAGTTTTCAGAGTTCTGAGTTCCTGCTCTGATTTTTTTTTTACCGTATATACCGGCGTATAAGACGACTGGGCGTATAAGACGACCCCCCCCCCCCACTTTTCCAGTTAAAATATAGAGTTTGGGATATACTCGCCATATAAGAGTAATTCCATGTGATAAGCATCTAATTCCCACACTTTGCTAGATGATTTCTGGTCTAAAAGGGCAGTCCTTATAACGCCAGTATATACAGTAAATCCTTTAGATATTATTGGACATTTTTTTCTTCCTGTGGGTTCATCCCATGGCCCAGCTGTCAAATTTCAAGCCCGTATCCTCATAATAGGTCCCTGCCACTCAGTTGTGGTTCAGAGACAATGTCAATAAGGAACAATAATCGGGAAGTTATGGAACTGTGGCCATTTATGCATGCACTACTTATCCTGTGGTTGTTAACTTCGCAGTGGGTTTTTCTTGCTTTTTTTTGTTTACATAGAGATTTTCCTGCTCCAAAGTGTTCGTAGCCCAGCCAATCCACCATGTTGCCTGCCCCCCATTTCCTCCCCCTTTACATGCAACCTCTATTTGAGGAGGATGGCTGCCGCCTTTTTCTTTGTACCATCATATTAGGCACAGGTATTAACTCGCAGTTCTCCAGATAAAGAGGCACTGATAGTTCCCATCATCCCCTGCCATCAAGGATACTGGTAGGGGATGATGCTTAAACCGTAGTCCCCTAACATCTGGAGGGCTGCTGAAGTTTGAGCACCTATGGTCTAACAATTTCATTGAATTCACTAAGACTCATGTAAGTTTTATGTCAATTTCAAGGGTCTGTCACT
The DNA here is from genome assembly GCF_021028975.2 of Sphaerodactylus townsendi. NCBI lineage: Eukaryota > Metazoa > Chordata > Lepidosauria > Squamata > Sphaerodactylidae > Sphaerodactylus > Sphaerodactylus townsendi. Next base: position 121,530,402 of record NC_059429.1, on the reverse strand, counting down.
CCAGCAATAGTCCCTTATCATGAAAATAAACAAAAACAGCTTTTTTATCCTTCTGAAATGGTGACTAGAAGATTGGGAGAAACTGCTGTTGAATGGGCAGGGGAGAGTGGGGTGGAGTTAGGAAACTTGATGAAAGCTGACTGTATGCTGTTCTCCTTTGCTTTCCCTGTAAAGGGAGAGGAAAAGTCATACTTTCTGAGTTTTTGGAAACCATGGGGATTCTCTGATGGGGTGGGGTGACTGTTAAAGAGGCAGAAATGTGTGTATAACTGAGAATCCAACCTGAACAGAAAGTACACTCAATGTGAAGGACACCACAACTGCACATATGGCCTATGTTACTGTCCTAAGCCCTTCACCCATTTGGTTCCAGGTGTGTAATTACAACAATAGTGTGCGATCAATTTGTAGAAAATCGGGTCCCATTCCATGACTTTTACATAAAAAGAGCATGTTAGCCTGAAATGTTTAAAATCAGAAAAGTACTCTGTAGCATGGACTTCAACAGCTGATGGCCTCCTAGTCCAGAAACACCAAGTCATGTACAGCTGGCAGCCAATCAGAGACTCCATAAAGCTCCTGGCATGCACAAAAGAAGCTAAGCAAGAATGCTGTCAGGCTAAGCAAGTGTACCCGGCGTGAAAATTGTAGGTCTTTATCTCTCCCAAGGTATAATGAGGCCTTGCTGTTGTAAAAGAATGGAAAAGGAGGGGGAGAAGGAGCAAGTGTGAGTGTTGAGTGATGCTGATGAGGAAGAAATTGAAAGCTTTTATGCAAGTGTCCCGGAAGAAATAAACCACACACCTAAACAAGATGTGTCAATAATTATAAGTATCTGGAATGCAACAGTAGGAATCAAATAGGAAGCAGAATCAAATACTGTTGACAGATTTGGGCTAGGAGCATGAAATGAAGCAGTTTTGTGAAGACAACTATTTGTTTATTGCAAACACGTGTTTCAGGCAACACAACAGACAACTGTGTACGTGGACATCACCAGATGGCCAGTATAAAAATCAGGTAGTCACATAATTGGAAGCAGAATATGAAGAAGCTCTATTCTCTCTTCGAAAACAAGCCCAGGAGCCAATTGTGGTACAGATCACGAACTGTTAAAATTAAAAAAAAAATACAAATGAAGAAAAATAACAGAACATTCACAGTGCCAAAATACAATCTAAGCAACACTCCTGAAGAGCTTAAATACCATGTAATGAATAGATTTGTGTTACTAAGTTAATAGCACTACGGGTTGAAACAAGAGATATTGTCAAGGAAGAATGCGCAAACATGGTTCTTGTACCCACAATAAATGAAAAGCCTTGATGGATGACAGAGGAAACTTTTTAAACAGATAAAGATAGATGAGAAACAAAAGTAAAAGGTGACAGAAACAGAATCAAAAGTCTAAATGAAGCATTCCAGTGACTCACACCTAGAGACAAAGAACAATATTATACTAACCACTGTAAAAAAAAAACAAGAGAACAACGAAGAAGAAGAGATCTGTACCACAGGATCCAAGAAACCAAAGGAAAATGTAAGACTATGGGCACTTTCACAAAAGCAGAATAATGCACTTTCAGTCCACTTTCAGTGCACTTTGCAGCTGGATTTCAGTGCAAAATTGCAAAATCGACTTGCAAACAATTGTGAAAGTCCATTGAATGTGGATTGAAATTGCATTATTATGCATGTGCAAAAGTGCCCATGGTTAGGCATACTGTTGGGGTTTTACAAGTGCCTGCTTCGTTCAGTCAAGCAAGACTTAACTGCTGAATCCACATGCCTTGAAATACGTGAGCTTCTGGAAAGATCTCTCCTTTCTTCTTCCAGCAAAAGAGGAGAGGCAGACACACAGTAGCGTATAGAGAGCACAGATACCCAGAGTGAGCATTTGCATAGATAGAGTTTGCTGTTCCTATATTTAGTGTAAATTCATTTATTATCAAGTAAAGTTCTACAAAACGAACCCACTCGCATCTCTGCCCTATTATTTATTCTGCTAATTCACTGCAATACAACACATTCCGAAACATCAACATGGATGCACATTAACTGAACAGGACAAAATAAAGTGAAGAACTGTACAGAAGATATTAAAGGATGACCGATTCCCTCCAAGAAAATAGCAAAGATTTGGAATGACTACTGTTGAAAGTTAAAGGAGAATGTGCCAAGACAGGACTACAGCCGAACATCAAGAAGACAAAAGTAATGACTACTGGAGAATTTCTCAGCTTTAGTGTGAACAATGAGGAAACTGAAATTGTTGAAGGCTCTCTATTCCTGGGCTCCACCATGAACCAAAAGAAAAACTGAAATCAAACAAGGAGAAGGAGATTGAGGTTTGGAACCATGAACCATGACTTCAACATGTCTGTTCAACAGAAAGAAAAAATGAGAAGTCTAGAATGAACATTTTACTTACTAGGCATTCAAAATGAACAAAGTAAAAAATTAAAACAGGAATCTTGCCCCCTCCACCATGTTCTATCATGGCACCTACGGAAGACCAGAGTCAACAGATAGAGGAATTCTAGAAGCTAATTAATGCTAAGTGTCCCTTCAAGCCAGGGGAGAAATCTCCTTAGCTTTAAAAAGGGCTTGGACAGATTTATGGAGGAGAAGTCGATCTATGGCTGCCAATCTTGATCCTCCTTGTTCTCAGATTGCAAATGCCTTAGCAGACCAGGTGCTCAGGAGCAGCAGCAGCAGAAGGCCATTGCTTTCACATCCTGCACGTGAGCTCCCAAAGGCACCTGGTGGGCCACTGCGAGTAGCAGAGTGCTGGACTAAATGGACTCTGGTCTGATCCAGCAGGCTAGTTCTTATGTTCTTATGTTCTCCTCTTGGAACTCCTCAAAATTTAGCACTCTGGGCTTTGCCTTGTGGTGAGGCTGGTCCTGACTGAGTCTAGTATTGATAGGGTTGCCAACCTCCAAGTAGTAGCTGGAGATCTTTTGCTATTACACCTGATCTCCAGGCAACATAGGCCATTTCTGCACAACCAAAATATCCTGGGGTGAGCAAGAAAAATATCTCTGTGCAGCCGAGAATTCCGCACGGTTCTCGGTGCTAACGCGGGCCTGCCCTGGCGTTGCCCTGTGATATTTTACTTAGTCCGGGATTTTCAAAAATCGCCAGTTTGGAGTTCTTTTTAAAAATCCTGATGTGACCCTACTTGTGCCTGCTACTGTGCAAAAACCAATCGGGAGCAGGACTGGTTTATTTTTCCTGCCCAGCCACCTGATCTCCCTGCCTGACATTCATTCAAGCTGCCACTCAAAAACAACAGCCAGTCAGGATGTGGGACACGGGGCAAGCTCAGAGGTCAGTGGCGTTCCTACCTAGGGACATGGGGATTTTCCTTTGTCCCCAGGCGCCCATTTAGTCGATGGGGGGGCACCAACATTTCAGAATCGTTGTATGTTTTTACATTTTAAAAGTGTTTTTCACGTTCCGGCCTGCAGGGGCGCATTTTGGGCTAGCGGCACCAAAATTTCAGGTACCACCCAGAGACTGTCCCTGATACCACCCAAATTTGGTGATGTTGGTTCAGGGAAGCAAAGTTGCCATGGACCCCAAAGGGGTGCCCCCACATCCCATTGTTTTCAATGGGAGACTAACCTGAGATAGGGGCTACCCATTTGAGGACAACTAACCTTTAGTCCTCTGAACATAACTTCCTGAAACTTGGGTAGCATCATAAATTGTTAACAGATGATACCCACAAGAAATTTTGGGGTCACTAGCTGTAAAAAATACACCCTTACAGGCACCCAAAGAAATTTGCCCAAGATTTTGTTTTGCAGTGACTTTTGCTACATTGTAATGGGGGGGGCATTTCTGAGGTGTGTGAGCCAGGCTGCATTTTTTGAGAATAAGAGCACCAGACTTTCAGGGTGGCTCCAGGAGACATCCTGCTAATTGCATCCAGGTTTGGAGACTTTTGCCCATGGGGGTTCAATTTTATGGGCCCCCCCAAAGGCGCATGGCCTGTTTCCTTGCTCCTGCATGAAAGCCTGTGGGCTGAGTTCTCCCAGAACTCTCTCAGCTCCCACTCCAGAAGCAAAGCTCACCAAGCTTGGATACTGTGCTCAAAGGGTCTCTTAGACCACCTTGAGGATCTGGTGCCCTCTATCTTCAAAATGTGCAGCCAGCTTACACGCTCAGAAATTCCCCAGAGATTTGCCAGGCTCTTCAGCAAAGTTCTGTGGTGGGGAAAAATTACTTTCCCCACCATAGACTTCATGGGGGCTGTCGGTTATGCCCAGCTGGCGCTGGGGTAGAGGTTGCAACAGGAGGCACTGTGGTAGGGATGTTGCTCTGAGGGGGGGCATTTCCTGTAGGGCTGCTGGTGTGAGTCTCCTGGGAACCAGCCAAATTTGCCAAAATGTGTGTGGAAGAGGGGAAAATGCTGTGGGCACCAGGTTGAAGGTGAACCTGATGCCCACAGCATTCGGCCATCTGAGCAAACTTTAGCAAAGGTTGGCTGGTTCCTTTCAGAAGAATTCACCTGTACAACAGAAATAAAGACACCCCGCCAGAGAAAAACCACTACCACAGTGCCTCCTGTTCTTCTGGCTCAGCATAGCTAAGCAAATAGTATAGTGGAAAAATATTTCCCACCACTGCTGCTCCCCATCATGCAGGCTTGATGGTAGACGAGATTCTGGGGAATTTCTGAAGTGTGTAGTAGTGACCACTACATTTTTGAAGACAGGCGCCAGACTTTCAAGGTGAGCTCAAGGGCCTTGGTGTAGCATCCAAGCTTGGTGAGCTTTGCTTTTGGGGTGGGTGGGGCTGAGAAGTTCTGAGAGAACTCGCAACGAGCTTCATGTGCAGGAAGCGGAAACAAAATAAGCCTTTGGGGCCATAAAATTGGACAGAAACAAGGTCTCTAAGCCTGGATGCAATTAGCAGGATGCCCTCACAGACCACCTTGAGAGATCTGGTGCCTCTATCTACAAAAGTATTGCAGCCCTGCCTCAGAAATTCCTCATTGCTGCAGTGGACAAAGTCACTGCAAAACAAAGATCTTGGGCAGAATTTTTTTGGGGTGCCTGGAGGGATGTATTTTTTACAGTAGTGACACCAAAATTTCAGGGGTATCATCTGTTAGCTATTCTTATGATGCCACCCAAGTTTGAGTGAAGTTAGCATGTTCAGGAGGACCAAAGTTATTGTCCCTCAAATGGGTAGCCCCACATCTCAGGTTAGCTCATTGAAAACAATGGGGATAGGGGCACCTTTGGGGAGGTCCCATAGCTTTTCTTCCCCTAGTCAAACATCCTAAATTTGAATGAATCATCAGACAATCTGGATGGTACCCTGAAATCATCAGTGCAACTAACTGTCCTTCCCTACCCAGGCGAAAAAACACCAAAAATAACCCAAATGCCCAAATTGGTCATGGTGGGGAGGGTGGCCCATCGCCAGGCGAGGCGCCAAACTCAGGTTTTGTCCCCGGGCGCCAGTTTGCCTAGGTACGCCCCTGTCAGAGGTGCTTGCAGCTGCCGCTCAAAAACAACAGCCAATCAGAACGCGGGACACTGGGTATGCTCAGACATGCTTCTAAAGTAAATACAGAAGTCCCGGGCTCGTGCGGAGCAAACTGGAGCATTTTCTAACTGCTCTTGAGCAGAAGTTGGAAATCGTGTGGAAGAAGAAACAGGGATAAATTAGACGCAGTATGTAAGACCCCGGTTCAAACCCGGTATAATTGTGGTGTGCAGAAACGGCCATAGATCAGCTGACTTAAAGAAAATGGACACTTGGAAGGTGGACTCTATGCATTATACCCTGTTGAAGTCTCTCCCCTCTCCAAATCCTGCCCTCCTCAGGATCCACCCCCCAAATTTCCTAATCTGGAGCTGGCAACCCTAACTACTTGCAACATTTTTGTACAAAATTAAAAATGTTTGTTCAGCTGTCTTTGTAAAAAACAAAGTGGTCTGAAACGCTGAGATCCTGATACTAAAAGCACTTGCTGAGAAATACGCCCTGTTGAAAATTTCCAAGTACATTGGCATCCACCGCTGATTTAATTTTTGTTGCAACAAAGTTAACATAATATGTGTTAACTTTTCCGTATTATTTCAGCGAGGCACACCTGCTTTTCTGCAAAGGGCATATTCGCACATTATGCGGCAAGAAATCTGGAGTTTGGTGCACGCACGACGAGGATGTGAAGTTAATCGTCATATGCTGCTCATGAAATTTAACTGCAGTAACTAAGAGAAGAATTTCTGGTGGTGAACAAAACAGGATGTTAAAGATGTCATATATTAGCATGCTATTAAGCAGTCAAAAGGGAGTGATTATTCTTCATTATCTTACAGAACTATCTTTGCAAGTAAACAAAGACAGGATTTTTTTAAAGCAACCCATTTATAAGCCTCATTTTGTTTTGTGCAAGGCACCATTGTAGTTCTCATTTCCTCTTGCTTGTGCAGAAGCCAATGTGTTACATATATAATTTAGGAGACTATCTGGTCTCAGATCGTGTATCATGGAAATAAACGGTCAGCCTTTCATTAGGGCCCATTAGATTGTGATCAGCGTTTTTAACGATTGCAGAGTAACGTGCCGCTGTTTGAAGAATGTGAACCAGAATGGCTTGTCTTCCAAACTATCAGCCCTGAATGAATTGCTCCAAAACTACTTTGTGTGTGTCAATTTCAATTTCAATAAGCCTTTATTGGCATATAGAACATACAATATAAATACAGTTAAAAATTACTAGATAAAACTTCACACTGGATCATAAGTTCAGCTCGCAAACTTCAGCCAGAAACTTTGCCACTGCGAGACAACAGTCAAGGTCATTGCAGTTTAAGAGCATATTTACTTTATCAAGAAGCTCTTGCTCAGGGTTTTCATGAAGAGTCAATGATTTGTACTAATAAGCTGGATCTTGGTTTCTGGTAAAGTGGGCAGTGGAGGAGAATGTGCGCAATGGAATCCAACTGCCCTGGGCTGCAGGGGCAAAGCCTCTTGTCGTTTGGTAGGCCCTTGAGTCTTCCTCTATGGAGCGGGGATGGCATAATGTTAAACCTAGCCAGCATGTAGGCTCTCCTATATATAGGGTTGGTAAGCGCTGCGATCTAGTAGGCTGGGTTTCCCTGCACAAATGGAATTGCCACGTTCACTGGCGAGCAGGATTTGTTGGCCAAGCTCTGCAGTTGTTTATTTTATTTTATTTATTTATTTATTTATTTATTGTTTCGATTTATAAACCGCCCCATCCCCTGGGGGCTCTGGGCGGTGAACCACATTCACATATACAATTAATTAAATCGATAACAACAATATAATACTAAAATCCATTAAAAGCTACTTAAAAACAGCGGTTAGCATCATAATAGGTGCCCTATTATGGCCAATTCAATTAAGATCACCCCAGTAAAAAGAAAAGGGAGGGGCCAGGTTCCTCTCTGGGAGGATAATAGGTGGTGAAGTGCAACAGATGGTATGTGCAAGAAGGTGCAGGGGGATTGTTGATAATCCGTTGCTAGTAGCCGCTCTTTGATGAGGGCAAATGTCTGTTTTGGCTGAGCATACTTTTCAGCGTGTTTGAAGGAAGTCTTGTTCAAATGCAGGACTTAACCATATCCAACCTCTTTCTCCCCAAATGAGAAGACCAAGCATCCACGAACAGGGGGTGGAATTATGTGAGTAGGCATAAGACACGTGCATTTCTTCCACTCTGAATTACAATAACTACACAAAGAGTGTTTCGTAATTATTGTAATATTGTAATTAATTATTATCATTAATATGAAAGTGACACAAACTCAGCATTTCCAGATGGCAGCTGGAAATCTTCCGCCGTTACAAGTGATCTCGAAGGAACCGAGATGATTTCCTCTGGAGAAAAAGGCCACTCAGGAAGGTCGACTCTACGGCATAATACTCCATTGAAGGCTCTCCCTCCCTCCAACCCTGCCCTCCTCAGGCTCTGCTGGGGGGAAGAATTAGGACTAATCGAAGGAAACACTTCTTCACGCAACGTGTGGTTGGTGTTTGGAATATGCTGCCGCGGGAGGTGGTGATGGCCACTAACCTGGATAGCTTTAAAAAGGGCTTGGACAGATTTATGGAGGAGAAGTCAATCTATGGCTACCAATCTTGATCCTCCTTGATCTCAGATTGCAAATGCCTTAGCAGACCAGGTGCTCGGGAGCAACAGCCGCAGAAGGCCATTGCTTTCACCTCCTGTATGTGAGCTCCCAATGGCACCTGTTGGGCCACTGCGAGTAGCAGAGAGCTGGACTAGATGGACTCTGGTCTGATCCAGCTGGCTTGTTCTTATGTTCTTATGCCCCCAAATCTCCGAGTATTTCCCAATTTGGAGCTGGCAACCCTATCAGTAGTAATAGTAGCAGTAACAACAACACTAATGCGAGAAGACCACACAAACCGATTGTAAACAATGTCATGCCACAGCTGCTAAAATGATTAACAGAGAACATCTGTAAAAATTATCATTTGCCAACAGAAAATTGGTGGGAATGCACTGTTGAAAAATTAGTCCAAAATGAGCAGGACAAAATACTGTAGGGCTTCTGAATACAAACAGATGATGAAGAAGAAGAGTTTGGATTTATATCCCCCTTTCTCTCCTGCAAGGAGACTCAAAGGGGCTTACAATCTCCTTTCCCTTCTCCCCCACAACAAACACCCTGTGAGGTGGGTGAGGCTGAGAGAGTTCAGAGAGTACTGTGACTAGCCCAAGGTCACCCAGCTGGCATGTCTTGGAGTGCACAAGCTAATCTGGTTCCCCAGATAAGCCTCCACAGCTCAAGCGGCAGAGCGGGGAATCAAACCCAGTTCTCCAGATTAGAGTGCACCTGCTCTTAACCACTAACCACGCTGGTTAGCATTGGTGCATAATACACCTGAAAAGAAAAAAAAAGTGTGAATTATTGATGTAGCAATACCCGGTGACAGCAGGGTGAAATAAAAACTAGAAGAGATGTCAAAATGCTAACATCTTGTGGCACAAACCAGCAGTTGAGCTCCCAGTGATTATTGTAGCACTGGGTACCATATAAAAAAACCTTGGATAGCACTTGAACCATCTGCCTTTTGACAAAATTTCAGTCTGTCAATTATAAAAGGCCACATTGCTTGGATCCACATACATACTACGCCAATACGTTATTGTAAATTCCTAGGTTCTTGAGAAGAACCCCATGTGTACGAAGGGCAACACTGGCTGGAGATCTGGTGGCTGTGGTTTCATTATCAGTCATGATCATCGTCTTTCATGTTGTACAGGTTCATTTTTTCATGTTGTACAGGTTCAAGTTTTATTTTTGTTATTGCATTCTCTGCATGTACTGGTTTCAATATTACCAGACAGTCCATAGCTTCACAATAAAGGCACAGATTGCTGTCCGAGTGGCGTAGGAGGTTAAGAGCTCGTGTATCTAATCTGGAGGAACCGGGTTTGATTCCCCGCTCTGCCGCCTCAGCTGTGGAGGCTTATCTGGGGAATTCAGATTAGCCTGTGCACTCCCACACACGCCAGCTGGGTGACCTTGGGCTAGTCACAGCTTCTCGGAGCTCTCTCAGCCCCACCTACCTCACAGGGTGTTTGTTGTGAGGGGGGGAAGGGAAAGGAGATTGTAAGCCCCTTTGAGTCTCCTACAGGAGAGAAAGGGGGGATATAAACCCAAACTCCTCCTCCTACTCCTCCTCCTCCTCCTCCTCCTCCTCCTCCTCTTCTTCTTCTTCTTCTTCTTCTTCTTCTTCTTCTTCTTCTTCTTCTTCTTCTTCTTCTTCTTCTTCTTCTTCTTCTTCTTCTTCTTCTTCTTCTTCTTCTTCTTCTTCTTCTTCTTCTTCTTCTTCTTCTTCTTCTTCTTGTGCGAGTCCCTTTACCAATAATACACACTACTCAATTGCTGGGGTAATAAATTGGCCATAGCCATTTTATTGAGCAGAAGTGTGAGGCTAAGCATGGGTCTGGGTCTGGTCATACAGGTGACGTGCGACAGCTCAGCAGGGCGGATGCCTCGTCCTGAGCTTCGTTCTATTGCGGAACTCTGCCGGGCGGACGCTCCTTGCCAGAGATATTCCCCTTCGGCCCAGTTCGAGAGGGGCGGTCGCCTCTTGCCGCTGTTGCCATTCCCATGAGGAAGGCATAGCTCCCTAGCTCCCTTCCCCTTCCCTTTCAGAGCCATACTCATGCGCCAAACCGCCAATCATCAGGGCTATGACAAAATAAGCATGCATTAACATAAAAAATGTAGGGAGAGTTGGGTGGGCAAATCGTAAGCCGATGAGCGCATGGCCCGGGACAAAGGAGGGGAAGCTGCTTTAAAGTCTCGCTCGCCCCTCCTTTCTTCGGGTGACGCTAGCCCTTCTCTAGCATGGCTCCTTCTCCCTTCCGCCCCTCCTTTAATGGGGGGAGGGCATCACTGGCCTCGCTCCTCCCCATCCTGAGCAGCAATCACGCCTCGTGGTGATTCAGAAGCATCTTTGGGCTAAGAAGGAGATTCTATTGATCGTCTGAAAGCAGTATGTAGGACTGCTAACTTTTGGCTTGGAAATTTATGGAGATTTGGGGGCAGAGTCTGGTAAGGCACAGTTCAGGGAGGGAAGGACATTTAGCAGGGATTTGATTCCACAGAGTCCGCCCTTCAAACCTGCCATTTCCTTCGGTCCAACCGTTTCTTCCAGGGGAATTGCCATTCTGAGAAACCTCCAGGAGCCATCTATATAATGTTTATTTGTATCTAACGAAGCAATGAGCAGAATTGAGAGGTCAAAAGAGACAAGTGCAGCTGATAAGAATCTCAGTGGTGCACAAGCAGAAATGCAAAGATGTCACCATAGCAAGAGCCCAACACAGCGAAGATTGAATTGATTAAAGCTTTCAAGTCCTCATTTCTTTGGCCTTTTCCTCACCCCAGCCTTCTCTCACTTTCTCTCTCTCTCTCTCTCTTAAAAGACATTATGTGTTAGGAGAGTGAAGCAGCCTGGGGGAGTGATATTTTACCATCCTCTGTGCTATTAATGCAGCTAAAAACCCTCAGACTGGAAAAAAAAACCCAGACAGATGCATCTTCCAGGTTCACATGTGCCAACTCCATCTGTTAAATCATTAAAACGCAGGCTTGGCATATTCAGGAGAAAAACACATTTGTTTTCCTTCTAAAGAGGAAGAGTCAACTTTCCCCCCTTTGCTTAGACGCCCCTGCCCTTTTCTTTTCTAAACGGTTTCAATGGGGAACCCTGACAGTGTGAAGGGAACGTTGAAAGCGTCTCTGAAGAGAAGAGAAACCTGTCCTTCAACCAGACTGAATTTAAATCCAAGCACATGTTGTCAAGGTTTGATGAGTATAAAAGTACTGCTCAACGCTAGTGGGCGTCAGAATAAGAGCCAATCCGTGTATTCAACATAACCTGTGGATCAGTGAAAGTGATTTGCCTCAGGGTTTTTTTTGGGGTAAAACTGGTTGAAATATATGTGCATCTTTGTCGGAGTTCTCATTCTCTGTCTGAGGTGAAATGTGTGGGAAAGACTGAATCCATGTGGGTTTAGTCACTGTATCCAATACCCAGGAGTTGGTCCCCCTGCAGTTAAATACATCTTGTGCAGTGGGGCAGGGGCTCTCTTGGCAGTGTGGTCGGGCTGCTGGGAGGCACGCCCATCGGGGAGCGGAGGACACCTCTTGTTGTGTCCCCACGTCCTTTTCAAATTGATGGCATCCTTTGCATTGCTTCAACCAAGGGCCTGCTTGGGGTCTCCACAGGTGGGAAATTATTGGGGCCCTTGCCCAGCAGCAGCAGAAGAATTTGGATTTATACCCCACTTTTCTCAACCACAAGAAGTCTCAAAGTGGCTTACAACATCCTTCCCTTCCTCTCCCCACAACAGACACCCTGGGCAGAACTTCCTAAGTGCCTACTTGGGGGCATGCCATTATTGTATTTGAGCAGCAGGTGGATATGCGCTTGTGGTCTGCTCTGCAGCAAGCATACATTCCCTTCAGGTTAGCTTTAAAAGGGGCTTGGACAGATTTATGGAGGAGAAGTTGATTTATGGCTACCAATCTTGATCCTCTTTGATCTGAGATTGCAAATGCCTTAACAGACCAGGTGATCGGGAGCAACAGCCGCAGAAGGCCATTGCGTTCACATCCTACATGTGAGCTCCCAAAGGCACCTGGTGGGCCACTGCAAGTAGCAGAGAGCTGGACTAGATGGACTTTGGTCTGATCCAGCTGGCTTGTTCTTATGTTCTTATGTTCTTATGTTAGATTCTCTGTTACAGACAAATTTCCTGCTATTCAGAACTCGCCATGCTCTCAGTTTTGACGCTCCGCACAGTTTGCAAAACCTGCAGAAATGCAACTTTTTGTCTCACTTCACAGGGAAAGCGAAGGAGACCAGTGTGCATTTGAACATAAGAAGAACATAAGAACATAAGAACATAAGAACAAGCCAGCTGGATCAGACCAGAGTCCATCTAGTCCAGCTCTCTGCTACTTGCAGTGGCCCACCAGGTGCCTTTGGGAGCTCACATGCAGGATGTGAACGCAATGGCCTTCTGCGGCTGTTGCTCCCGATCACCTGGTCTGTTAAGGCATTTGCAATCTCAGATCAAAGAGGATCAAGATTGGTAGCCATAAATTGACTTTTCCTCCATAAATCTGTCCAAGGCCCTTTTAAAGCTATCCAGGTTAGTGGCCATCACCACCTTCTGTGGCAGCATATTCCAAACACCAATCACACGTTGAGTGAAGAAGTGTTTCCTTTTATTAGTCCTAATTCTTCCCCCCAGCATTTTCAATGAATGCCCCCTGGTTCTAGTATTGTGAGAAAGAGAGAAAAATTTCTCTCTGTCAACATTTTCTACCCCATGCATAATTTTATAGACTTCAATCATATCCCCCCTCAGACGTCTCCTCTCCAAACTAAAGAGTCCCAAACGCTGCAGCCTCTCCTCATAGGGAAGGTGCTCCAGTCCCTCAATCATCCTTGTTGCCCTTCTCTGCACTTTTTCTATCTCCTCAATATCCTTTTTGAGATGTGGCGACCAGAACTGAACACAGTACTCCAAGTGCGGTCGCACCACTGCTTTATATAAGGGCATGACAATCTTTGCAGTTTTATTATCAATTCCTTTCCTAATGATCCCCAGCATAGAGTTTGCCTTTGTCACAGCTGCCATTTGGCTTCCTTGAGGTTTTCTGCTCCTCCTCTTAATAGGGATATTAGTTTATAATGTATTAAGTCATAAGGAAAAAATATTTTAACCACACAAATTATATTAGAAGAAACTCTCAAGGAATCAAGCACTTTATATAAAACATATTAGCTAATGAAACTGAAGGGGCCCACCTGGAAGAAATATTGAACTTTTCAGAAAGTCTGGTAAACACACAAAAATGTAGGTAGGGCAGACAAGAGATAAGAAAAAGGCAAAACGCAAAAAAAAAATCCAGATAAAGGACAAAATAGAGTTTAGTTGGTATAGCAACCATTTTTGACTTAAGTCTTAACCAAATATAGAGGTGTAAGGTGGGTAAAGCGTAGAGAGTATGAGATGACCTATCTGTACGTCCTCTTAACCCAGCCAATGGGCAGAGAACAGGGAAGGATGTTTGGAAAGGTATAAAATTAGTTACGCAGATGACAGCGCTTTAAACCTCCTCCTGTCTGCTTGCCAGAGGATGGTTCCCGACGCTGCAGCCTCGAATAACAAATCATTAAACTCTAAGAAATCTTTTCGGAACTGGTTTATTTTAACCTGGCAGGACTTTTGCTCTGTGCTTATCACTCCCCTTCTCTTGCCCACACAGGAGCAGTTCCGCCCTCTCTTTGGTTGGCATTTCAGAGGGATCTGTGGGATTTCTTTTAATTTTTTTTTAACACTTAGGATCCATCAAAGGACCGATACAGCACTGAAATCCTCCCCCCCCCCCCCCCATAAGGTAGCAGGCAACCTCCCCAAATTGAGGTTGAAGAAACAACCTGGAAACAGGGGGAAGGCAAAATGGTGGCTCAGCAGGAATCAGCCGGGCATTTCTTCATGTGTAACAAGGGCGGTTTCCACACAGCACAATTATACTGAGTTATAATGGGTATCCTACAATCTGGGACTATTTTATCCCAGTTTCTCCCTTCGCATGACATTTCTGTGAAGGAACTGAGTGGAGGAAATGCTCCAGTTTGTTTTGCATGAGCCTGGGTCTTTTGTAGTGGCTTCCGGTTGAGTTCCGAATCATCTTCAAGGAGTGGGTGTTGACCTTTAAGGCCTTACGCAGCTCGGGACCCTCGAACCTTCGGGACCACTTTACCCCATATGTCCCGGTTCGACCTCTGTGTCCAATTTGCTGGAGGTCCCTGGCCCCTCAATGATGTGGCTGGCCTCCACTCGGGCCAGGGCCTTTACGGCTCTGGCCCCTGCCTGGTGGAACACTCTCCCTCCAGCTGTTCGGGCCCTGCGGGACCTTGACGATTTCTGCAGGGCCTGTAAGACTGTGTTGTTCCACCGGGCCTTTGGAGAGACTAGTCGCTGAGTGTGCCCCCTCCCCTCGATGTGGGTCTCTTAACATCATTGGGACCCACAGTTTCCCCCTCCTCCTTTTTGGGGAGGGTGAGTAAGGGTTTCTTGTGGGATGCCAATATTATGAAATAACCGCTGTTTAATGGGATTAATTTTATAGATATGGAGCTTGGATATTGCCCATAGGCCTATTTATTAACTAATTATTTATTAGGTCCTCCAGTGATAATTGCATTTTTATGATGATTTTATGTATGATATTTTTATGTTGTACACCACCCAGAGCCCTTCGGGTATAGGGTGGTATACTAAACCAACCAACCAACCAACCAACCAACCAACCAACCAACCAACCAACCAACCAACCAACCAACCAACCAACCAACCAACCAAATAAATTAACAACAACAACAACAACAACAACAACAACAACAACAACAACAACAACAACAACAACAACAACAACAACAACAACAACAACAACAACTGTAGAGCCATCTGTAGAGCCCAATTTAGGTGATTCAATTCATCTTGAAGGAGGTGGGGTTCACAGATGAATTGAATCACCTAAACTGGGCTCTACAGGCTAATGGTTACTCTACTACAGACATCAGAAGAGCTGCAAGACCAAGAACAAGCTACATGAACAAGGATAAAGAGCCATCTAGAGGGAAAGTGTTCTTACCATACATCAAGGGAACCACTGACCGTATAGGAAAACTGATCTCAACTCGGGATATTTGGACTGTGCAGAAACGTGGGAAACCCCATTGTGCAGCAAACCGCCTTGGGGATAAGTACTATGACATGCATAAGTGACCAAAGTCTGCTTTCTTGAACAAGAAAGAGGCTTGTCGAAGGTTTTCACGACCGGAATCACTGGGGTGCTGTGTGGTTTCCGGGCTGTATGGCCGTGTTCTAGCAGCATTCTCTCCTGATGCCAGCCACAGATGCAGGCGAAACGTCAGGAGAGAATGCTGCTAGAACACAGCCATACAGCCTGGAAACCACACAGCACCCCAGGAAAGAGGCTTTATTGCTAAAGATTAAACTGGAGCACATACATGGAAATAGCCAGCACAGTGGGGGAGTATAGTTTTTTTCCTTTGCCCTTGGTCCATTTGAAGACCTATGTGTTCTTTTGCCAGAAGATATTCTCCTCTTCCTTTGTACCATATATCTCTCCCCTGCACTGAGTGGAGTTCCATTGCAGGGGGTCGGACTTGATGGCCCTTGGGGTCTCTTCCATGATTCTATGATTCTAATCCTTGCCTTGGTCTACACAGTTTCTCGTCTTTAGCTCTTTGATCAGAAAATGGGTGTGAGTTCTTAGTGGAAGACAAAAAGTGAGATAATTAGGTTTGGTGGAAATCACTTTGCATATGTATGCAATGTGATGAGTCTCACACAGACAAACTATTATTGCATGTACACCTCACTATGAGTAACGCAAGATAATTCAGTGTTTTTGTGCACTGCGAGTAATCACAGCAACAGAGAAGACAGTGACATTAACACAAAAGGAAAGTACACTAATAACAGACTTATGCTAGAACTAATACTAAAAGAAAGGATATAGAAGGGGGGGGGGTACCCTCTTATTGGCTAAATAGCAAAACCCACTCCAGTAAAAACAGCAAATTGATCGGGCTCTCATTCCGAGCTATCATGCAGTACCTATATAATTTGCAAAGCATAACAATCTGAAAACACTGAATGTTCTTAAGAACAGGACTGGAATAGGCAGAGCAATGTTAAGTGCTGCAGCTTGCAAAGAATCAAGAATGACCTTCCCGAACAAGCAGTGATAGGTG
Organism: Sphaerodactylus townsendi; assembly: GCF_021028975.2. Taxonomy (NCBI): domain Eukaryota; kingdom Metazoa; phylum Chordata; class Lepidosauria; order Squamata; family Sphaerodactylidae; genus Sphaerodactylus; species Sphaerodactylus townsendi. Next base: position 121,514,064 of record NC_059429.1, on the reverse strand, counting down.
GAGAGAATTTCATCTTGTTTTCTGCTGCTCCAGAGACTAGGACAAGGAGTAATGGGTTCAAGGTGCAGGAAAAGAGATTCCATCTAAACATTAGGAGGAACTTCCTGACAGTTAGGGCCGTTCGACTGTGGAATACACTTCCTCGGAGTATAGTGGGGTCTCTTCCTTTGGAGGTTTTTAAACAGAGGCTGATGGCCATCTGCCAGGGGTGCTTTGATTGTTCCTGAATGGCAGGGGGTTGGACTTGATGGCCCTTGTGGTCTCTTCCAACTCTATGATTCTATGATTCATCAGGGGAAAAAACCTTTCTTTGTTTGACTTCGATGATTGGAAAACATTCCTGTCAGTTTTATATTTAGTTTACTTTATTACATTTATATCTAATTAAATTTATATCCTGCCCTGCCTGACCGAAGTCTGGCTCAGGGTGTCATATAGACAGTTAACACACTCTTACTAATTCATAGACGTGCTACACCTTTGAATTAAAACACATTAAAACACAAGATGGCAACAAACAAAATTGAAGCTATGAAAAACATCTGGCTCAGCTCAGGTGTTGTACCTCACCTTTAAACTATCTGAGCGTGGCTGAGTCAAGAAGGACAATGCAGAATAGTTCATGTTGGCTGTTGTAGGTTTGTTGTAGGGAGACCGGCTGATGATATCAGGACATGAGTGCCCTCAACCAAAGGCCTGATAAAATCCCACAGGGCCCTGGTGTCAGCTGACAGAGAGTTCTACCAGGTTGGAGCCAGAGCAGAAAAAACTCTGGCTCTGGTTGAGGCCAATCATACATCCCTGGCAAGGAACCACCAGAAAGTTCTTGTTGGAGGACTGGAGTGTCCTCTGCAGGCAATATGGAATAATGCGGTTCTTGACTCCACCTGTGGACTCTGAACTCTGCTTGGACTCTCTAAACTTGACAACCAGACTCTGGTCAGTGCTATCAGTCACAGACCAGGAAAGGGTTTTGGGCGTCTTAGTTGATAGTTCCATGGGAATGTCAACTCAATGCATGGCAGCTGTGAAAAAGGCAAACTCTATGCTGGGGATCATTAGGAAAGGAGTTGATAATAAAACTGCAAAGATTGTCATGGCCTTATATAAAGCAGGGGTGCGACCGCACTTGGAGTACTGTGTTCAGTTCTGGTCGCCACATCTAAAAAAGGATATTGAAGAGATAGAAAAAGTGCAGAGAAGGGCAACGAGGATGATTGAGGGACTGGAGCACCTTCCTTATGAGGAGAGGCTGCAGCGTTTGAGACTCTTTAGTTTGGAGAGGAGACGTCTGAGGGGGGATATGATTGAAGTCTATAAAATTATGCATGGGGTAGAAAATGTTGACAGAGAGAAATTTTTCTCTCTTTCTCACAATACTTGAACCAGAGGGCATCCATTGAAAATGCTGGGGGAAAGAATTAGGACTAATAAAAGGAAACACTTCTTCACGCAACGTGTGATTGGTGTTTGGAATATGCTGCCACAGGAGGTGGTGATGGCCACTAACCTGGATAGCTTTAAAAGGGGCTTGGACAGATTTATGGAGGAGAAGTCGATTTATGGCTACCAATCTTGATCCTCTTTGATCCGAGATTGCAAATGCCTTAACAGTCCAGGTGCTCTGGAGCAACAGCCGCAGAAGGCCATTGCTTTCACCTCCTGCATGTGAGCTCCCAAAGGCACCTGGTGGGCCACTGCGAGTAGCAGAGTGCTGGACTAGATGGACTCTGGTCTGATCCAGCAGGCTCTTTCTTATGTTCTTAAGGCCATTGCTTTCACCTCCTGCATGTGAGCTCCCAAAGGCACCTGGTGGGCCACTGCGAGTAGCAGAGTGCGGGACTAGATGGACTCTGGTCTGATCCAGCAGGCTCTTTCTTATGTTCTTAATTAAATGTTGCTTTCTTATTTTATACGGACAACCTTAGTTTTTCACAAGTTGAATAAATGTACATCCTCAGTAAGCTGGGAGACAGTGAACAGGTGTACTGTTTTGAGCCCTCAGAACAAGAGCGGAAGCAAATTGGGAGGCATGTTTCTTGAAGAGAACCTTCTTGACACTCCAGGGGGCTGCCATCTCCACATTTCTTGCCTTTCAAGTAGCATCTTCTCTTCTTTCCTCAATACTAGGCAGCCGAAGCTAGTGGGCTATGTGACTGTGGTGCTGTTTGCAGGGACCAGAGAGAACAATTGGAACAGAAAAATGGTACTCATGCTGCAGCCAACAAAGGCTGGGAACACTAATGAGCAAGGCCTGAAAAGGATAAGTACTGGTGGGTAGGTAGAGGTGGTTTGGGGGTCATTTAGCCCCCTGAAAAGTCACTTTTGCAATCAGGCGTTGGTCTAATCATAGCCCGCTGACACTTTCATACTGACTTCACTGGGAAGTAGAGCAACACTCCCTATCCTTTACCTTCATTAAAAGGTCATAGCATGGTTGCAAAATGCCACCAAAGAATGAAAACCCCCAAGCAGAAGGTGAAACTACTAATTTTCCCAGGCAGTGAGCTTTTTAATGCCCCGTTCCAGAAAATTTGTTCATGCAAAATACTTTTGTTCTATCTGGGAGTGATTGTACGTGACAACTTTCAGAGAGTTTTACTTACCAGGCCGGCTATTTGTGTTCATTTCAGATGTCACTTTGACTGCATTCAATGGGACTTGCTTGCATGTAAACGTGCGTAGGGTTGTGATCTTTGTTATAAACCAGGTAGATGTTGATTCACATTTTTTTTGCGCCGCAGTGAAGTTTCCTGGGTGACCTACCTAGCTTTGTCCTCTAATTTATCTTAAGGAATGAATTCATAATATTTGGGTGCTGTGTGGTTTCCGGGCTGTATGGCCGTGTTCTAGCAGCATTCTCTCCTGACGTTTTGCCTGCATCTGTGGCTGGCATCTTCAGAGGATCTGATGTTGGGAAAGCAAGTGGAGTATATATACCTGTTGGAGTGTCCAGGGTGGGTGAAGAAACATTGTCTGTGAGTAACAAAGAAGACCACTAGGTCAATAGTTGAGGGCATCTGAATAGAAGTATGAGTAACAATGAAGTCTATAGCATGGGAGTAACAATGGAGATAGCAAGGTCACTGGTGGGAGCATCTGAATAGAAGTATCCTTTGTTTCCTTTGTGTATAGTCATCCTATGTTTGTGTGGAGCTGGTTAGACACTGTCTTGACTCTAGTATTTTTCAACACTGGCAGCCAAGTTCTGTTCATTTTCACAGTTTCTTCCTTTCTGTTAAAATTGTCCATGTGCTTATGGATTTCAATGGCTTCTCTGTGTAGTCTGACGTAGTGGCTTTCAGAGTGGTCCGGAATTTCTGTTTTTTCAAATAATATTCTATGTCCAGGTTGGTTTATCATGTGTTCTGCTATTGCTGATTTTTCTGGCTGAAATAGTCTGCATACAGCCCGGAAACCACACAGCACCCAAGTGATTCCGGCCGTGAAAGCCTTCGACAATACAGCTTACAAACTCCTTCCCTTCCTCTCCTCACAACAGGGAACCTTGTGAGATAAATAGGACTGAGAGAGTTCAGAGAGAACTCTGACTGGCCCAAGGCCACCCAGCAGGCTTCATGTGTAGGAATGGGGAAACAAACCTGGTTCACCAGATCAGTGCCCATTGCTCATGTGGAGGAGCGGGAAGTCAAACCCAGTTCTCCAGATTAGGGGCCAATCACTCTTAACTATACTGGCTCTCTGTATTCATATGTAAGTCTCAGACTTTGGCACCTTCAGCGAATGGGTTTCAATGAGGCTTGCCAATTTTTAAAGGATTTCTCCAGCTGACCCTTTAAGATCAGTTGGCTCTGCAAGCAATGTTATTTAACTTCCTGCCGTGAAAGGCTTCCACTGCCCATTTTCACTCATTAAACCTCTATTAAAGGGACAGGACACCTCCCCCCTCCCCTCCCCCCAAAGTCCAGTTGCCAACTTTCATCTCATCAGGTCTGGTGGAGATTTCTCAGATAGTAGATGCAGTGCAGAGCTAGATGAGCCGATGACATCTTTAAATGTCCTGCTGGGTGGGCACTAAGTGGAATGTGTTGCCATACCCTCCAGAGGTCTACAGTATATTATCTTTTCATGCATACAGATAAAAGTGATCTTGCTGTGGGTTTTAATATTCATTTTTGCAGAGATGAAAGAGAACAACCCCCCCCCCCCATTGACCAGACGTAACCTATGGGGGCATTTCTTTTTAGTGCAACAACTCCCCCCCCCCCGACACCATGGGGTATGGAGCTGTTAGCTGAAACCTCTTCTCTCCTGTCTTCCATTTGGCATTTGAGGTTTGAAATGAGTTTTAATATAACTTGTGATGAGGGCAGCGTTGATCAGAACTGACCCTCCTGGGTTTGGTGATTTTATTTTTATTTTTTTGCTTTGGAAAGTTTGGATGGATCAAAGGGGCCGATGCCCTAACGGCTTGCCCAGCCTCCAATGGTGTCCTTTGTCCTTTGAAGCTGCAGGGCTCCCAGAAGATTGGAACCAGCGGGAAGAGAGGGCAGCGCACACAACTGCGCAGAAAGAACGGCTCACGGGGCCAGATTGTTTGCTTTGCTTCGCACAGATGTGCCTTTTTATTGGGAGGATTCTCTCCTCTCTTGGGGGTGAGCTGTTTTGAAATCCACGTTTGCTCGGTCAATGTGAGGGCAGTTGAGCATTTAGCATTTTTATGCCATGGGGGGGGGGGGGGGGTCTGAGCAACCATATCCCATTTCAGATCTGGATGGGGGCTCTCTCCAGCTCAGCGTTTTCAGGATGAATTGAAACGCAGCAAGCAGAATATGCCAGTCTGTTAACCAGGTCGAATCCAAAGGCCTGATTTCTAATTTGTATAACAGATAGGGTTGCCAGCCCTGGGTTCAGAAATATCTGGAGATTTCACGGTGGAGCTTGGGGACAGTGGTGTTTAAGGAGGGGAAGGGCCTCAGTAGGGTATAAGCAGTGGTGGGATCCAAAAATTTTAGTAACAGGTTCCCATAGTGGTGGGATTCAAACAGTGGCGTAGCGCCAATGGGACTGGGCGGGGCACGACGGGGGCGTGGCCGGGCATTCTGGGGGCGGGGCATTAATAATTTCTGTTACTGTAAAAAACTCTTACTGAAAAAAAAAGTTCCTAATTTCCAACTGGTATGTTTCTGTCCATAATTTAAACTCATTATAGCAAGTCCTATCGTCTGCTGCCAACAGAAACAACTTCTCCTCTAATTGACTGCCTGTCAAATAATTAATACTTTCAAACACTTAATTTTGTTTCTAGAAATCAAAAGGATACTTTCCTTAATCAATAAACTTTACCATATTTCTAAAACATGTTTTTAAAACAGCCCAACAGGGAGAATTATCCCATTTTCTACCTTCGCTAACCAGCCACATAGGAAACAACAGGACTTTATGATTTTTGGACCTAATGGAATCTCTAATGGAAAAGCAGACCCAATTAGTAACCCCCTCTCGGCACACACAAATAATTAGTAACCCACTCTCGGGAACTGGTGAGAACCTGCTGGATCCCACCTCTGGGTATAAGGCCATGCAGTCCACCTTCCAAAGCAGTCATTTGCTCCAGAAGAAATGGAATAAATAGATCCAACAAACAAATGTAGTCCGGAGATAAGTTGAAATCCAAGGGACCTCCAGCCTCCCCCTGGAGGGTGGCAAACTTAAGAGGGGGCTGGGCTAATTCAGAGACTTCATTATGTTTACCAACTGCAGAAGCTGATGTTCTACATATCTATTCCCTGCAGTGTTGGATGTCGATGAAGAGAGGCCCTAGGCTATTCCACTTGTGAGGCCCCTCCCAATTGCCCACCCTCACAACTAAAGGAAGACGGGGTCCACAAAATGGAGTCACAAAATGGGGTCCAGTTCAATGAGGTCTTGGAAGGACAAAATTAATACAGAAATCAACGCTAGTGTCGAGTTATAGGCTTATCCTGAGGTGGAGTTCAAGGAGAATTATTGAAGGGTTGTTTAGAGATTACAGGGAGTTATGACAGCATGTGTAAGAAAGTGTCAACAAGATTATACATCTGTAAGCCCTCAGGAGGTAACATCAGAGCTCAGGTAGCTAAGCCAAGGCCCAGCCAGGGTTGCCATTCTCCAGGTGGGGGCTGCAGTTCTTATAGAGTTGTAACCGATCTCTAGGATACAGACACCAGTCCTGGGAAAAAATGGCAGCTTTGGAGAATGGACTTTATGGCATCACATCCCTGCTGAGTTTCCTCCCCGCCCTAAGCTCCACCCACTCCAATCTTCACCCACCAATCTATAGGAATTTCCCAGCCCAGAGTTGACAACCCTAGACCTCCATTTCAAGACCTGGAGGTCATGACACTGGGGCCCCTTCCGCACATGCAAAATAATGCGTTGTCAAACCACTTTCACAACTGTTTGCAAGTGGATTTTGCTATTCTTCAGTTTTATTTGTTTGTTACAGCCAATTGGCCATGTTGGAAGGGGCTGATGGGAATTGTAGTCCATAACATCTGGAGTGCCAAAGGTTCACCACCACGGTACTAGAGTTTCCAGCTCTAGGTTGGGAAATCCCTGGAGATTTGGGGAAGGGGTCTGGGGAGGGTGGGATTTGTGGAGGGTATAATGCCACAGATCTTGGTCACCTGGAGACCAGTTGTAATAGCAGGAGATCTCCACGTGCTACCCGGAGGTTGGCAATCCTCATACCCTTCATTCTGTGCTCAGTGTAGGAGCAATTTAATTTAACTGATGCAAGGCGTGTTTAGTCCATTTGAACTGTAGGGGGAGCTGTCATTTATGCTTTCTGCTGCTCCATCTGCTCCTCTTGGGCTTTCTCTGCAAATTATCAAGAGACTGAAGGTCTCCCAGCTACTGTAAGGCCCCCAGTTAGTGTCTGCTTCTTGCAATCCTGTTGGTCTAGTAAACATTACTGAATGCAGCCTCCCTGTATGGGGTGATTTATTTCTCTAGCTGTGCTAACACACATCAGCATACAAATACACGCTACAATATGACTGTGTGTGTCCATTGCCCCCCCTTCTGGTTTGTGGATGGGGGCCATGCAAATCCTCGTAACAGTGAGACACAGCCGTCTCTCCACAGAATCAGGATCTGGCCATATATTTTTCTGTTAACCTCTGTCGGTCTGTTGCTCTTTGAATCCCATGATTTATGGCAGAGCTAAACTTTAATGTCACTTGTTTGCTAGTTGCTGCAGCTATACCTTTGTGCTACTGAGCAACATTACCTCTTTGTATTTACAGGTGTGTTTATATTACTGGAACAGAGTTTCAGGAAACCAGCAAGACTTCCATATGAAATGTTTCATTTCCTGTCAAAAATTGATGGTGAATCATAAAAGCAAAATACATGATGAAGTGTTTCTCCACTTCTTTGGGCTGTAACAAACAAATAAAACTGAAGAAGCCTATAGCACAATTAGTTATTTTGGGCATAAAGCATGAACAGCATTCTGGGTTTTTCCAAGACGTTCTGTTTTGCAGAGGAACTGGAGAATTCAGGGGCAAATTACTGAATTAGAATTCATTAACAAAATCAAAACAGATCTAAACAGGAACCTGGGGTTCCTCAACTATTATGGGTGATTACATCCTGCACATTTTATCCTTTAGAGATGTCAGTTTTGGAGGGAAGACAGCATGGTATAGCCCAGTGGTTCTCAACCTGGGGGTCAGGACCCCTTTGGGGGTCGAACGACCCTTTCACAGGGGTCACCTAAGACTCTCTGCATCAGTGTTCTCCATCTGTAAAATGGCTAAATGTTAGGGTTGGGGGTCACCACAACATGAGGAACTGTATTAAAGGGTCGCGGCATTAGGAAGGTTGAGAACCACTGGACTATAGCCTAATCTTGTCAGATTTCAGAAGCTAAGAAGGGTTGGTTACTTGGTTAGGAGACCACCAAGGGAGAATCTACAGAAGAAGTCAATGGCAAACCACTTCCGCTTCTCACTTTCCTTGAAAGCTCTTTACTGGAGTTTCCACAAGTTGGTTCCAACTGAACAGCACGTATAATTACATTGTGATTGACATACAGTCAACTCGAACAGCTATTCTGCTGCGACTTCTTGTCACATCTTCTGTATCCTACCAAGTCCCATGGAAAGGAAAAATGGAGCAACGGCAATCCCTATTAAGTTCCTGCTTCTCTCCTGTAGGAGGGGAGAGAGACTATTTCCCAGCCCCTGTCTCTTCAAAAAATGTTGGGTCAGATCTAAGCAGCATGCAGAGGCAGAAACACCTGACTTTAAAGTGTTAATACCTCTCACAGCCTGAATGTGAGAGTGACAGTCTGGGAGAGGGTGGAGATAGGAAGTCAGTCAGAGCTTCTGACACGAATGTAAGGAGTTGAACTCTCAGGCTGTTTCCACATGGGCGGAATACAGCGTCCCAGGGACACTAAAAACAGCGTCCCTGGGGAGGGGTTTGCAGCGGCGGCCTCGCAACCCCCGAGCAGCATGAAGCTGCTGTTTCCAAACCTTGCTCCCTGAGCGAGGTTTTTTGGAAACAGCGGCTTCCAGCGTTCGCACGGCAGCAGCTGGAAGGCACCATTTCCCCCCCTTTCCCAAATGCCTTATTGTCCCTCCAACCTTCTGGCGCATCACCCAGGCCAGGGACACGCCCCCCTGCCCTGCGACTCCAGAGCTGTCACGCAGGGCAGGGGGGCGTGTCCCCTGGCCTGGGCGACGCGCCAGAAGGTCGGAGGTACAGTAAGGCGTTCGGGCGACGGCGCAGCCTCTGCGCAGGCTGCACAGTCTTCCCCGCCCCTACCAGACCGTTCGTTCAAACCATCCCGTGGGGGTGTGTTGGCATCATGTATGCCGACACCCCCCCCCCCGAGCGTGGCCGTATGGAAACGGCCTCAGATTCAGGTGATGAAATGGGTGTAGTTGGCAGGGAGAAAATATTGGAGGAAAAGGACCACACTCTAGCCATAGAGGGGAAATATCTTCTTGGGAGAGAAGAATTCCAGGCCCAGGTTCTAATAACAGAGCTAGTTTGTCTTGGCACAGGGTGGATAGAACTAAGGGAACTAAGGGAGAGTGTGTGTCAGAGAGGGATCATTCTCTAGTCAGAAGGGGAGTTTGCACTGTGTGTAGAAGAATTCACATCCCTACTTCTAAGGACTAATTCCTTCAAACGTTCTGAAGTGATCCTAAAGTTTGGGCAAATTTGAAGAAAAAAGAAAGCTGAGGTAAAACAAAGTGAATGAAAGGAAGGGGGCACCACCTGAGTTCCTTAACCTGGTTCAGACACACATTTATTTTAGAGAACAAACAGGGTTTACAATCTGGAGAAAACCCTCAAAAATTTATATATACATAGAGGAAAGCTTACCAGCAGCAACGATTGGAAGAAAAGAAGTTTAGAAGAGTGAGGGAACACATGATCTTGGCCAGAAGGGGCCAACCTACGGTGCTCCAGATGTTCATGGACTACAATTCCCATCCACCAATTGCCCATGCTGGCAGGGGGTGATGGGAATTGTAGTCCATGAACATCTGGAGCACCGTAGGTTGGCTGAAACAAACTAGTCTAGGCTGAAACAATCTAGGCTCAATTGAACACATGAAGCTGCCTTATACTGAGTCAGGCTATCGCTCCGTTGTGGTCAGCATTGCCTACTCAGGCTGGCATCAGCTCTCCAGGGACTCAGGTAGAGGTCTTTCCCATCACCTATTGTCCAATCCATTTAGCTATCTGTAGAAGCCAGGGAACGAACCTGGGACCTTCTCATGCCAAGCAGATGCTCGAGCACCGAGCCACAGTCTCTCCCTGAAATGGATTCGGATGGGAAATGGACTTTGGGAAATGGACTTTGGGAGTGGGTGAGGCTCGGTGGTAGAACATCAGCTTGGCAGGTCTCCAGTTTGATCCCCAGCATCTCTGGCTGAAAAGTCTAGATAGTAGGTGATGTGAAGACCCTTGAGAGCCCCTGGCAATCAAAATAGATGACACTGACCTCATAACACCAATGGTCTGATTCATTATAAGGCCACTCACTCCATGTGTTCAACTCCGGGACTCACATACTCTTGTGCCTGCATTTTATTTTGCTCTCATATATTTTGTGATGGAGACTTGGGCAATCCGGCGTCCTCGAGGTAATCTGTTGTGAAAGATGGCTTTCTGTGATCCTTCTTTTTCTTCTTCCTCTCGCCAGTGCTTCTGTTCGGTGCCTGCTCATTAGAGCAATCAAATGTTCCCCTGTTTCCGAAAGACATAATGAGAAGTGAACAGTCTGGCTTGTTAGATGCTCCCTTCCATGCGCCCGTGCCTGCTCTAGGCAGGTGGAGAAAGGTACGTGCGGGAAGATAGCTCGTGAAATAACAGCTTGTTATTCTGTTTATCCCACCCACATTTCTTTCTATTGACAGTGTTTTCCCAGAAAGCTGCTGGGGTTTCTGCATACTTTTCTGTATGCTGTGGACCATTGTGCTAAAGTTTTTTTTTTTTTTGGGGGGGAGGATGGTCTTCGAAGCCCACTTTGCTGATTTCCAGGCCCCCCTCAAAATGCATGTGAAAGAAAGGGCTCGGGGACAGCACCACGCTACAGCGGGTCTCTTTTCAAACAAGCCTCCTCCCCGGTTCTTGCTGCTAATTCAAACTGGAAATATGTCAAGAGGAATTTCCAGCCAAGATTTGAAATGTCAGCAAGTGTCGAACAATGTAGGGGAGTTGCCTTGTTCTAAAATTGCCCAGGAGGAGGGGGAAGCGGAGAGAAATTGTGTTTCCCCTCGCTGCAAGAAACCAAAGAAGGCTTATTTTTGTTCTGCGCCTTAGCCTCCACTCTCATTAGAGGGATGATTAGTTGACAAAAGGCCGGACGCGCTGCGGCATGTATGAAGTCAGACGGTGCTGGAAACAGGACAGAATCGTCCAAAAACTGTGTCCAAAAAGGATGCTTGCTGTCTCCTTCCCCACCCTTGAAATCTCCCACTGCGACGTCTCCTAGAGATTTGGCATAGAGGCAAGCGAAAGCAAAGACAGGCAGATGGTGTGCAGCGTACTTGGGAAGCTGTCTATTTTAGTTACCTCTTCAAAATGATGCTCAGAACTGTCAGGAACAGCAAGACTTGGAACACTCACCGAGGCTGGATGGATCTGTGTAACTTTGCGGAGAGCAGTGTGTGGCTGTGAGCCTTGCTCGACGAGTACATGCAGAAGCAGTGCACTTTTTGATAATGGAGCATTTGTTTCCCGGCCCTGGACCTCCACTTCCTTGGGTTAGGAGAGTTCTCTGATCTTTTGAGTGCTGCAAAAACAGTTCAATATTGCCTTCCTGAAATCAAACAAAGTCTCTCTGTGTGATTGTATCATGCAGTCTAGTTGCAGATGACTTTTGGTGACCCCCCCCCCCACTGGGTTTGCAAGGCAAGAAGTAGACGAAGCTGGTTTGCCTTTGCCTGCCTCTGAAGAGCAACCTTGGCCTTCCTTGATGTCTCCCACCCAAGTACGAACCAAGTGCTGACCCTGCTTAGCTTCTGAGATCTAATGAGATTGGGCTAGCCTGGGCCATCCTGGTCAGGGCACATGAAGTCTAGTTCATTTTTATTGCATCCTTCCTCCAAAGAGCTCAGGGTGCCAAACATGGTGACCCCCTTCCATAAAAGTCTAGCGATACAGGTAGGTCCGTGTGGCATAGTGGTGAAGAATGGCAGATTGCAATACGGAGAACCAGGCTTGATTCCCCACTCCTCCACATGAGTGGCAGACTCCTATCTGGTGAACCAGATTTGTTTCCCCACTGCTCCCCATGATACCGTGATAACATGTGTTTCTCTCCAAACACACTCTTACCTAGACATGCCTCTGGAAGTGCCAGCCATAGAAGCAGGCGAAACATTATGAGCTGACCAGAACCACACAGCCCAGAAAACCCACAGCAGCTAGTTGATTCTGATGATGGAAGACTTTGTCAATACACCTGGAGCAGATTGTCTGGAGCAGTGTCATAATTTTTTTAAGAGAATGAACCAACCAATGAACCAACCAACCAACCAACCAACCAACCAACCAACCAACCCAGCCAACCCAGCCAACCCAGCCAACCCAACCAAACTGGCCAAACCGGCCCATCCATCCATCCATCCATCCATCCATCCATCCATCCATCCATCCATCCATCCATCCATCCATCCATCCATCCATCCATCCATCCATCCATCATCCATCCATCCATCCATCCATCCATCCATCCAATCCATCCATCCATCCATCCATCCATCCATCCATCCATCCATCCATCCATCCATCCATCCATCCATCCAATCCATCCATCCATCCATCCATCCATCCATCCATCCATCCATCCATCCATCCATCCATCCATCCATCCATCCATCCATCCATCCATCCATCCATTAATAAATATCTGTTTGTGGATACATGTGACTTCCATGCCATCCTTTGTCCATGCATACATGCACCCAAGAATGGAAGTGTGGGAATCTTAGAAGACCACATGATTATGGTGGTAAACTGAATGTTCCACCCTTCTGGGAAGCCATCAATAAAGAACAGCATCTGGTGAGATTGTTTTGTGTTCTATACCCCAACAGGGCAGTTATGTGGTTAATGAGAAACAAAACAAGAATGTTCTTTCCCATTTACAAGTTATTTGCAGGGTGGACAGCGGAACTGTTAGAGAGACGAGGTTGTTTGCTATTAACGTGTGGCAAAGATGATTTTATTTTGGTTCATCTGAATCATTTCTCATGGAGGAGGGACATCTCACAAATACACTTAACTGTCTTCCAGTCTTTACCTCTTTGACTTTTTAATTCAAAGATAATCTGTTTCCTTCTATAGGTTTGCCCATTTTGAAGAGTCTTCAACTTCAAGAGTCATTGGAAGAAGAAGAAGAAGAGTTTGGATTTATATCCCCCCTTTCTCTCCTGCGGGAGACTCAAAGGGGCTTCCAATCTCCTTGCCCTTCCCCCCTCACAACAAACACCCTGTGAGGAAGGTGGGGCTGAGAGAGCTCCGAGAAGCTGTGACTAGCCCAAGGTCACCCAGCTGGCGTGTGTGGGAGTGTACAGGCTAATCTGAATTCCCCAGAGAAGCCTCCACAGCTCAGGCGGCAGAGCTGGGAATCAAACCCGGTTCCTCCAGATTAGATACACGAGCTCTTAACCTCCTACGCCACTGCTGCTAGAGTTAGGGGCGAGCGGGCGCAGGAGGTGGTGGTTGGAATGAAAACTACGAGAAAACAAAAGGTCAAAGCCAACTTTGGAAATCTGATAAATCAGTTATTGGGAAAGGGATTTTCAAAAATTACTACGATGGTCCTGCTGATACAGTGTTTGTCAACCTTTAATATTTTGGTTGATTCTCACCATTAAAGGAACCTGCATTTTTTCTCCCACAGGGCAAATTGCAGTGAGGAAAGGCACAGGGGGAGGATCACATGTTCTCTCCTCTTGCTCCTGCTTCAAATTGCCCCCCCCCCCCTGCATCTCAGGTTTGAACAAAACCAACCCACCCCCAAATAGGAGGTCAGTTGTACGACTCCTCCTGTGTAATGTGTATTTTGGCCCCCAATGGTATATGGAAACTGTGAATAAGCAATGAGTTACAACACAACATTTTGGCCTCAGAAGGAAATTGAGGAATGGCAGCGATCCATGCCTTTTTTGGGCTGCTTGTCTACACAAGGATTTCCTCCATCTCCTCAGCCAGGTTGTAGAAACCACTGCCTCTTTTTGGAAAGACAAGGACAAGGGAGCTTTGTTTTCCTCAACAATGTAAAGGAAACCGAAGGTGTTTTCCAGTTTCCACTTTTGGAACAGATGAACTCTTCTTTGGGTTGAAGCCTGGAGTGGGAACCTACATAGGAATTTTTTCCAAATCTACCTCTTTCTGGAAAAAAAAAGAAAACTAAAAAGCTCTGTTTATGTTTTAGGGAAAAATAGAAGATACACCTTCTCTGCCCTCCTTCCAGGAGAAAGATCATGGTTTGTCCCACACAGTACAACCGGAGAACTTTTTAAAAAGGTGTCTTGGTAAGGAATCCTGCACAGCTTTTCCACCAAGACATCCTCAGGATGCCTTATTTAAACTCAAGGCGTCTTTTTTAAAAAAAACTCTTCAAAGTGACTATTTTTCCTCAAGACACCTAAGAACATGAGAACATAAGAACTAGCCTGCTGGATCAGACCAGAGTCCATCTTGTCCAGCACTCTGCTACTCGCAGTGGCCCACCAGGTGCCTTTGGGACCTCACGGGCAGGAGGTGAAAGCAATGGCCTTCTGCTGCTGCTCCTGCTGCTCCCGAGCACCTGGTCTGCTAAGGCATTTGCAATCTCAGATCAAGGAGGATCAAGATTGGTAGCCATAGATCGGCTTCTCCTCCATAAATCTGTCCAAGCCCTTTTTAAAGCTATCCAGGTTAGTGGCCATCATCACCTCCTGTGGTAGCATATTCCAAACACCAATCACGCGTTGCGTGAAGAAGTGTTTCCTTTTATTAGTCCTAATTCTTCCCCCCAGCATTTTCAATGTATGCCCCCTGGACACCTACAAGATGTCCCCTGCCTGGCTGTGTGGAATGCAGGCTCAGAGCTCAGGAGGCATCTTATTTTCCCCTCCAGACCGTTTTGCATCCTGGTCTGTTTCACCTTCCTTTTGTGCCCGACATTTTGTATTCTGCTGAAGGGATTCTCCCTGCCTCCATTTGCAGAAGGTTGCCCCAGGATATTTGCTCTGCAGGCTCCAATCCTGGGTGCCTTTTCAGCAGAAAAAGTACATAGTTGTACTCAGCTGGTCCTGTCGATTCCTGCAATATATAGTTTCCCTATTTTACAATTTGTTTTGAAGAGCTATCTTTTGTAGCTACGCAGATATAAGAGAATCTTAGCTGCTCATAGGACTGCTTTACTTCTCACTGAGAAACATTGGGTAGACCTGCGCTGCTATGGTAGAGCCGGATGATCTTGGGTCAGTCTCCCTTTTAGCCTAAAATATTTCATGGGATTGTTGTGAGAATAAAATGGAACAGAACAGAACAATGTAAGCTTCTTTGGAACCCCTATAGGGATCAAAGCCGGGTATAAAAGATGCACATAAAAATCCCACAAACCCTCATAGAGTTCCTCACAGGAAATCTATTGATATTTAATCACTGTTTTCTACATTTCTAACCATCTCTGAAATATTATGTTTTGAGATGGGTTGACCAGAATGATACCCAGCAATGCACTGGTTAGAGTGCTGGGCTGAGATCTGCGAGACCCAGGTTAAAATCTTCACTCTGCCATAGAAGTTCTCTGGGTGCATTGGACAGTTACTTTCTCTTATCATAACCTACCTTCAGGGGTTGTTGCAAGAACAAAATGGAGGATGGGCACAGAATGTCAACTGCTATGAGTCCCCATTGGAGAGATCTATCTATCTATCTATCTATCTATCTATCTATCTATCTATCTATCTATCTATCTATCTATCTATCTATCTATCTATCTATCTATCTATCTATCTATCTATCTATCTATCTATCTATCTATCTATCTATCATCTCTCTCTCTCTCTCTCTCTCTCTCTCTCTCTCTCTCTCTCTCTTTCTAGCTCTAGCTCTGAGCTATCCAGGCCTGAGCTATCTGAGTCTGTCTGAGTCTAGTCTATCTACTCTACCAAATCTATCATCTCTCTCTCTCTCTCCCTCTCTCTCTATCTATCTATCCATCTATCTATCTCGATAGATAGATAGATAGAGAGAGAGAGAGAGAGATTAGATAGATAGATAGATAGATAGATAGATAGATAGATAGATAGATAGATAGATAGATAGATAGATAGATAGATAGATAGATAGATAGATGGATAGATGGATAGATAGATAGATAGATAGATAGATAGATAGATAGATAGATAGATAGATAGATAGATAGATAGATAGATAGATAGATAGATAGATAGATAGATAGATAGATAGATAGATAGATAGATAGATAGATGTAGGGCACTATATACTGGAGGGCTCGTGTGAATTTGGATTCTGGACACTGTTCACGTGCTCTAGAAGGCAGCAAGAACAGTTCAGTGTCTTTTGTAGATCTGCCTGTTTTCACTTTGCCACTGTTTGTTTAATAAAGACACACTCATTGTTTGAATGGATGTTTACCTTGTGTATTGTTGCAGCCTAGGTATAGTGTTCTGGTGTTTATTTTAAGCTACTGTCTCACACTATACCCTTTTGTTTGTTTTGTGCAGCTTTTTTTCATAGTTGCAGCACGCTGAATAGGCATTAAAAAACCCAGGCTACCCACCTTGATCCAAGATCTTTCCTGGTTAGTCATCATCGGTTCAAACCCCATTAATGTCTGTGTAAAGTTCGATGAACCTCATTTGCCATGCGGTTACCCACATACACACTCCTTGCAAGAGCAAGACGTGCCTCCAATTAATCCAGAAATAAAACTGCTTTAGGTGTCCAGGCCTTGGGAAGCACCGGCTTAGTGCATCACTTTGAAAATCATGCATCCTTCTGTACTGCACAGATTTTACAACAGAAGCTGTGGCTCATAAACATTTTACAATTTTCCCCCCAGAGGAACTTTGTGCCAGGGGTGGGGGGAGGGAAAAAACCCCTACATTCTTTCTCAAGAAATGTACGAAAATAGATGATGGAAATCAGTACAATATTTCCTGGACTGTCTTCATTCTAGAATGCTCCTCTTGGGTCACAGTGCCTTGGGGACAGAACTAGATAGGCCCTAGCAGAGCATTCTTAAACAAAGGTGGACCAGGGAATGGCAGATGAATTCACAAATCTCCTGTCATCTTTATCCTTAACAGGATATAGCTAAAACTAATGGTTTTTCCATAGATAGTAGCTACCAGCAATGGAACATGTTGGATTTGGAGAACCAGGTACTGACTGTGTATGATATGAGACCAGAGGCATATCTGGGGAAAATGTAGCCCAATGCAAAATCTGCCCCAGTATGGACTACCGCCCTCACCTACCATGATCAAACAACAGAAGGAAAAGAGGTGTAGGGGGTGATTGTCCACCCCCACATGACTAAATGGCCACAGCCTGGGGACATTTGACCCATACGCCCCTGTGTGAGACAAAGGGGCTTTCCCTGCTACAGAAGGGAGCTAAGGTCGACTTGGTTCCCTTCAGTGGAGGGCGATTCCAGGCTGACCCCACAGCAACTGAGTTGGCCCCCTGGAACTGAGCTAAGTGGGCGGGATCATCTTGGTGCCTGTTTCGGCCTCTATCGCGGGATTACGCTTTGTGTTACGGCGTGGAAACGGGAGCCGTTCTTTTTTTTTTTTTACAGTTTTGCCAGCATAGTTACATGCGCTTTCTGTCTACCTCACGATTCTCCGTTTCATGACGCATGGACAAAAGCAGCTCGTGATTGGTTGAACGGATGAGGTGTCGTTTCGATGCTTCCCCACTTCGAAGCTTCGAAGTGGTATCGACCTTGTTCCGGCAGAAAAGTGTAGTTCATAACTGCGACAAGGATAACTGCGACAAAGAAACCCCAAACTGCTATTTTCTCCAGGTGAACTCTGTTGCCTGGAGATCAGTAACAGGAGGAGATCTCCAGCCATCACCTGGAGATTGGCAACTCTATCTACTGCGCTGAAGCCTTGCTCCATTTTCCCATCCCCGCGACCAATTTTGCAAACTAACAAACAGCAAACGAGACCATCAATTATAAATAAAACATTATAGACTGTGGACAATGGAGATCTAATTAAGAATTTTTTTAACACCCAAAGGTAAGGTGGAAATTAACATCATAAGTTTCCCATCTTGCTTTTCTTTTTTTCAAATTAAACAACCAAACAATATGTTTTCTGAGTGACACAAAAATCAATTTCTTTATTGAGAGGTAACCACTGCATCCGGCATTTTAAATCTGAAGTAAATTGATAAAGATGGCCTGTGGCAAGGAACAAGTTGTCCTCCTGGCTTAATTGACTTTGCTTAAGTCTTTTAAAGCAACCATTGATATTGATTGGTTTTTGTTTTTGATGTGACATTGACACGAAGGTCCACACAATGCTAGCAAAGGTTTGCGTTCAGCTGGGGTAGCGGATTGGATGCTAAGTTTCCCGGCTCGCCCAATTACTAGCAGTGAATCAGAAACAGGTTTCATATATCCGGACAGCAGGCTATGTTAGGACTTCTCAGGCTATGCATGATCCTCTTAGGCCCCTTCCGCACATGCAGAATCATGCACTTTCAATCCACTTTCAATGCACTTTGCAGCTGGATTTTACTGTGCAGGATAGCAAAATCCACTTGCAAACAATTGTGAAAGTGGATTGAAAGGGCATTATTCTTCATGGGCAGAGGGGCCTTAGTATGGTAATCACAGTTTTATGTAAAATGGGGAAGGCTTTTGTCTTCTACCCAAGGTACACCCAACCCTGACCCTGGATTTTTGAAGGTACATGTTTGTGCCTATTAAAGTTGTTACACACGTGTTGGTTTTCTTCACACAACATGGCAATTGAGCATACCAAGAGGACTGTACATAGTGTGCTCTCCCAGTGCATGAGATAGGAAGACCAGAAAGGTCATACCTGAGAAGGGCACAAAACTGGCCACACGATTTGGGATTCTCAGTTGGTGGGCTGAAGCCCCCCGCTCAGTAAGCAAGGCTCTGTGGGTGGGTTGGCCTGGTGACCAGCATGGTGCAGTGGTTAAAAGTGGTGGACTCTAATCTGGAGAACCAGGTTTGATTCCCCACTTCTCCACATGAATGGCAAGACTCTTATCTGGTGAACCGGATTTGTTTTCCCACTCCTCCACATGAAGCTTGCTGGGTGACCTTGGGCTGCTCACAGTTCTCTCTGAACTCTCTCAGCCTCCCTTACTTTACGAGGTGTCTATTGTGAGGAGAGGAAGGGAAGAAGGTTGTACCCTGCTTTGAGACTCCTTACAGGAGAGAAAGGGTTTTTTAAAATATAAATTTATTTATTTATTTATTTATTTATTTATTTATATTATTAAACTTATATAAATCCAACCTCTTCTTCTACTGCTACAAAGGCCTTATCGAACTTGGTGCTCAAAGCATACAAAGGTTTGCTGCATAGTCTAAGGCTTTCATGTCCCGAATCAAGTGGCTGTTGTCGGTTTTCCAGGCTGAGTAGTTTGTCTGGTAGTTTTTGTTTGTCAGCTCTCAGGGACATTTAGCGAGACATTCAGATTCTGTGAAAACTGGCCAGGATTTACATCGCTATTGTAGGGTCTGGGCAGCTGGGGCAGCAATCCATGAAGGAAACGTAGCTCTTTAAAGAGAGTCGAGAGGTTTATAATGGAAGTCAGACCTTGCAACCAACTTTTTAAAGTGCCCTCCAAAGTCAACCTCTTTCCCATTGACATCACAGATGAATGTTTGTTGAGACAATGGACTGTAGGGGTGAGCCCCGCGAACCCAGCAGAACCTCAGAAAGAGCGCATGGAATGCCTGTGCCATCTGTGTCCTTCTGGGCGCACACGCTCCCCCATCCCCCAGACCCCCGTGAGTCACAGGTCATGAACTGCCTGACTCATGGTCACCAGGTGTCCCAGACAAAGGGACAAAGGGGCTCCTGCCCCCAGGTATGGATTAGACCCAGACGCGAGCGTTTCCTCCCGCACGTAGGCAACCCCATGATGTCATCTATCATATGATATTCTCCTGCTCTCCCACTCTCCCGCCTCCGATACACGCCCCTATTGTAAACCCTAATAAAAGGTGCCAGGGCCCAGCACACAGCAGAGTTGCCGGATCCAAGGATCGCACGCTTCCTGCTGCTGGCTCTCTCCACCGGATGATATCATCGCGTCTCGCCTCTTCCTTGCGACCCCCGCGGGCCGACTTCAATGGACTTCCCAAGGCTGAACAGAGACACAGGATTCTTATCTCATGACAAAAGCTCATATTCTGCATGCCACCCCTCACGCATAGCTCCTTGCTCTAATTTAGCTGGTTACATTTTGCATGGTGCCTTTAAAGACTAAAATGAAACTATTCATTCAACCCAACGGCCTTGTGCAGCATCACATCAATAAAGTTAAAAACAATCCTAATAGCTCCAGGCCTAAACTCATTTATTTATTCATATCACTATATATTGCAATAACTTGGGGAGGAAGACTTTGCAACAGCCCAAGTGGCGTTGTGTTCAATGTTTGCTTGGAGCATTCTCAGTTCCTCTACCATAGGTATATTTGCCCTCCCTTGAAAAAGTTGCAAAATTCATAACTCTCTTATATTCCAAAAGAGAATGTTTCAGTTCTTCAGTTCATCCCAACTGATTCGAAGATCATCTAATCATGTAAGGAAGCTTCTTATAGCCACCGTCTAGTCTAGTACCTGAGAAGATATTGTGTTCAATCTGAAGTTGAAATCTTTACTTACTTGGTGATCTTAAGGCAGTCATTCTGTCTCAGCCTAACCTACTTCATTCACAGGGTTCATATATGGACAGAATAAGGAAGGGGAGAATATTGGATAATGTCCAAAGGAACAGGTGCAAAGGATGTGACTGTTCCCTCAGAATTCAACACTGTCCCCAAAGGATTTTCTGTCCCACCTGCCCCACTGTGCAAGGGTTCCCAAACAGAATTAAGACAATAGCAACTTTTTATATTCAGACATCTCTCTCTCTCTCTCCCTCCTCCTGACTTTATCGGTTGCAGCAGCTGCAGTGTCAGGAAGCTGCTTTGGGCCCTGTCACCAAGCCAGGCCATGGCTGCAGGCCTCTGGCCACAGCGGTACTGGAGCCTGGGAGCAACTCGTGGTCTGGTGCTGTGGCCAGGCCCAGAGAGCCTTTTGGAAGCCAAAACCACTGCTGCCAGGCCAGGAGAGTCTCCCAGGCACTACCACAGCTGCTGCTGCTGCTGCTGCTACTACTACTACCACCAACAGCTGGTCAGGCCTGGAGAGGTTTGCAGATGCTAACACCACCAACAGATTTGAAAAGACCAAAGTTTGAAGAAAAATCTATTAAGTGTCATTGTGGCCTCAATCTGTGGATATAGATATCCACACATGGCAGTCACACTTGAGAAGTAGATGTTTAGATAATGTCCTTTGTTTTGTGTAGGCATGAGCATTGATTAAAAATTTACTGGTCAGTTTCAGCTTTGGGGTTTTTTTTAAACTAGGAAATGTTTGGTAAAGCCAAATAAAGCTGACGTCAACCGACTTTATTTGGTTGTTACTGAAAATATTCAGGTTAAAACCCCCAAACTTATAATTTTTCAGTTCTCCTCCCCCCTCCATTTCCCAAGGCAAAGGGCTTGGAAAGCGCCAGTGGGGGACATGTCCTCAATGTGGTGCTGAGTTTGCTCAGTGCTGCAAAAAGGATCTGGCTTTCCCTCTGGGGTGACCTCACATCACGACATTTACTAGAGAGACTTAGTTTATGGAATGGTTTGCCGTTCCTTTCCCCGGTCATCTACACTTTACCCCCACCTGGGAGGACATTTGACCAACCTCGAAAGCATGGAAGGCAGAGTCAACCTTGAGTTGGCTACCTGAAACCAACTTCTGCCGGGATTGAACTCAGGTCAAGAGCAAAGCTTTGACTGCAGTACTGCAGCTCACCACTCTGCACCACAGGGACCAACTAAAGCATGTGCAGCCTTACTACTGCCATGATCACGACTGCACAAAGGATTATCGGCTGCCCTCTCTCCTCCTTGGAAGAACTCTATAATCCCCGAAGCCTAAAAAAAGCCCAAAATATTCTGAGGGACCCGTCTCATCCAGCACACTCTCTTTTTGAACTGCTACCATCTGGTAGGCGATACAGGACTATCAAATCTAGGACAAAGAGGCTTAGAGACAGCTTCTACTCTAGAGCTGTGGCTATGCTAAACTCCGCGGCTTCGTGTTGATGTGTTTGGGGCTGTGTAGGGATGGGTGGAGGAAGGGGAAAGTGAGGATGGGGTATGAGTCTGAAATTGTATGAGTATGATGTATTGTATGAAATTGTATGAGTATGATGTATGAGTCTGAAATTGTGTGTATCGAGGAATGCTGCTGTAAATTTCATTGTGCGTGCACAATGACAATAACAAAAAATTCTTAATGCACTTAAGTTCATCTGTAAACAGGCCTCACACCTTTGCTTTTTAAGAAAATCTGATTCCTGGCAAGAATCAGGGAGTCAACGCCAGGCAATTTGCACAAACAGGATGGGGCCAAATTCAGGATCTATAAGGGTGGTGGGTAGATGACAAGGAAGAGCTTGGGCACTGGAAGGCACAAGAGCAAAAAAAGAACATACAGAAAATGACAAACCCCATCACAGCAGGGACTCGGAAAACAACAGGCCCCAAAGGGTGAGAAAGGATTATCATAATCATACCCCATCTATTATTTATAGCGGGAAGCTCTCAAATAGCTTATAAACAGAATCTTCATTCCAAAATCTATATATATAAAGAGTAAACCATGTATTTGTTAGTGATGGTATAACTCAGTAACTGCTGGGCCAATTCCTCTGAAAATTCCCAGCCACTGTAGTCAGCCAGGCGAGAGTGTTTTTAGTTGTTCACATACCTGAAATTTCACACCTGGCCCAGGTAAAGCGCCTTTTTCCTGGCGCTCCATGGTGAAGGACATGCAGCTGTCTGTGTGTAACTGTCACCCTTAGAATGTTCGTGCAGCTTAGAATGTTCACTCAGATGGCCAGATATGAGCAGTGAAAACAGTACATAGGCCATAACTCGAGTGGAAGTGAAACACATACACACACGTACACACGAGGGAGAGGGAAGGGAGGGAGAGGGAGGGAAGGGTGGCATGCAAAGGAAGAGAAGTGAGGGAGGGGAGAGAGTGAGGGGGGCATGCAAGGGATGGGAGGGAGGGGGCCCAGCATCTGGATATGACCCACCCACCCTAGCGGAGGGAGAGGGAAGGGTCAGGGTCTGTTCCTTTCCCATTTCACCACAATAACCCACAGCAACACGTGGCTGGATACCGCTAGTATGTAATAATATTCTTTCTAAAACCTTCCACCAGTAAAACGTGTTCAGCAAACAAGGCCCAAAAAACACTCACAGGAGAAGATTGAAACTATTGAACGTCAACTGCTGGTCACTCCAATAATTTAACCACTCAGCAGCTCTCAGTTGGCAACTGGAACAAATTTCCCCGAAGCCCATCTGCAATGGTGGCTAGCAGGAAGCAAGAGGTGGGGAGGGGATGACATGGGGGAGCAGTTGTCAGCAATATCATGACCTCACTCCCAGGAAACCCCCGAAAGAGCAATTTTGACTGTGAAAAATTAGCCTATAAGACTACTTTTGCATCCCACCTGTTGCAAATTATTACCTTACAGAACATCTAGACTAGTCCTTCCCCCTGCTCAATGCAGGAAATCCAAAACTGAAGGATTTCCAAAAGATGGCTGTTTCACGTCTGCATGGAAAAGTCTAGTGCAACCTTTCCCATGTGTTTGGTTCCATCACTGAATACCTCTCTCTGAAAGGAAACGTCTCTTAACCTTCAAATGGAAGCTACTCTCTCGTAATGTAAACCGTAAGGTTGCCAGGGCCTCTCTGGCCACTAGCAGGGAGGAGGGTAGGGTCACCCTATCCAGGCTGTGAAACTCTTTGTGATTTGAGATTCACTCATTTACACTGGAGATAATTTCATCCTTATTATTTAAAAATATAATATTCCTTATGGGATCTTACTCAGAGTAAAAAGAAATTCATCTAAGAACCTGGACTGTAGGAAAGAAGGAAAGTGAGGTTAATCTTCTAATTAGGGGTTATCCTTGGACAGTAATTAGAAAGACTAGGGGAAAAGCAGACAAGGTAAATAGACAGTAGTTGTTAGTACCTACTGTAAGAAATACACAACAGAGAATCACTATCTCCTTGGAATTTTCTGAGTTGAGTGATGGGATTAAGACATTTTAAAATAAATACTGGTTCATCATTAGTGACTTGCCCAGATGCCAAATCCACCTCCCTTGTCACAGCTCTATGGAGCTCTCTCAGCCCCACCTACCTCACAGGGTGTTTGTTGTGAGGGGGAGAAGGGAAAGGAGTTTGTAAGCCCCTTTGAGTCTCCCACAGGAGAGAAAGGGGGGTATAAATCCAACTCTTCTTGTTGTTGGGGGTTTAAGAAAGGTCAAAACACTGGGCAACGATCTAATTAAGGCAGACTGTAGGAAAACCATACATACTGAGCCTGAGGTCACTGGACTTTATTGTTGTGGAGGATGTACTGTGAGTAAAATGGTCTGGGAAGGGAAAGAAATGAAAATAGAGAGGACTGAATTGTCAAAGACATTGAAATGTTTTTCCAATTGTAATACAACCAATGTTGTGGATTTGGTTGTGTGTGAATGGGTGTGTGAACTATTGTACGTGGGACAGACCTTGAGAAAGTTGTGTGTATACTGATAATGAATATCATGTAATTTATTGGTATATTATTTTTTATTTTAGAAGGGTGTTATTGTTAAGTTCTGGGGAGCTTTGGAAGTGCGTTTACACAGACTGCTGTACTCCCGTGGAGCTAACTTGACTAAGTGTCTGGAGTAATTTAAAGGTCTATAGGATTTGATTTACTAGGGGATATATGGTCTGTGATTTCGTGTTACATTTAGATATTGGGCTTGAGGAAGTGTCTATGAGATTCACACCTAAAAAAACTGTTTTGGTAACGATGTTGATGTTGTAATGATGTTGATTGCAAGTGAAATAACGCTGTAATGCCTAAGAAAATGTATATTGATGGAGGCATAGATGCATAGCCGTGAAAACTCAGGAAATAAACAGATATCAATTTGCTGGATTTCTTTCAGTAGAAAGAATCACAGTCTTGGTTTTTCACTGATGAGTGATTGTACCCATAAGAAAACAGGAAAAGTTATTGTTATAGGTCGTATGAATTATTTAGAAATAATTTGTTAAATATATTGAGTTCAAGAGAACATCCAGCAACTGGTGCAGAGTTGGCATCAGTCTCACCTCGAGGCTGACATTCCTAAAAGAATAATAGTTTGGATTCATACCCTGCCTTTCTCTCCTGTAAGGAGATTCAAGGTGACTTACAAACTCCTTTCCCTTCCTCTCCCCACAACAAACACCCTGTGAGGCGGGTGGGGCTGAGAGAGCTCCGAAAAGCTGTGACTAGCCCAAGGTCACCCAGCTGGCGTGTGTGGGAGTGTACAGGCTAATCTGAATTCCCCAGATAAGCCTCCACAGCTCAGGCGGCAGAGCAGGGAATCAAACCCGGTTCCTCCAGATTAGAATGCACCTGCTCTTAACCACTACGCCACTGCTGCTCCAGAAATTATAAATTGTAAACAGAAATTATACGTTCTGTTGCAACACCCATCATAACCAAATGGTGATCAAATGGAACCTCCTGTCTGCTTAATTATCATGCAGCCATACTGGCTTATTTAGCTGTCACCCATTTTTCTTTGTCTTTCTTGAGATCATGCTTTTGTCAGTTCCTTTATTGGGATTGCCCACCGATCTTGGATTCCATCTGAGCCACTGTACCCTTCCTTGAATTTCTCCAATGTTATTAAAGATCAGCTTTCCTGACATTCAAGTAGGGTTGCCAAATCTGGTTGAGAAAGTCCTAGAGCAGTGATGGCGAACCTATGGCATGGGTGTCAGAGGTGGCACTCGGAGCCCTCTCTGTGGGCACGCACACACGGTTTGTCATGTGGGACAAAAAATCAACCCCCCCCCCCACACATCTAGGCTGGCCTGGGCCACTGAGCATGACGTGCGCGCACCGCAGTGAGCAGGGAGGACTCAGTTGGCGGGCCTGGTGCCTGTGCTCCAGGTGGCTGATGCCCGAGGGGGGGGGGCGCAGAGGAGGCAGAGATGCTAGAGAGGCACAGAGCGGTGAGCACGGGACTTGCTGGAGGCTAGAGTAGGCTGGCCCTTGTTAGAGTGGGTGGGGTGGAGGAAGAGGGAGCCAACCGTTTTTTTCTAAACTAAAACCTCAGCATTTAGGTTAAATTGCCGTGTTGGCACTTTGTGATAAATAAGTGGGTTTTGGGTTGCAATTTGGGCCCTCAATCTCAAAAAGGTTCGCCATCACTGTCCTAGAGAGTTGAGGGGGCAGCCTGGGGAAGGTGGAGTCTGGGGAGGGGAGGGACCTAACTGCGGCATAATGTCACAGATTTCACCCTACGAAGTTGCCATCGATCTTTATTGTCTGAAGATCAATTATAATTCTGAGATCTCCAGGGCTCACCTGGAGGTTGGCCACCCTACGGTCTCTATACTCATGTTACAGTGCTGTCTTTAGCATCCCACGAGATCAAGAACTCACTTCATTTCCCCCCAAAGCTCTTACTACTTTCACCTTATCAACCAAGTTTTCCTTCTTGGTTAGGATCAAGGCAAGGACAGCCGATTCCCTTGTTCCTTCCTGTGCTTTGTGAAAAAAAGAAGTTGACAGTAAGGCATGTTAGAAATGTTATTAGACATTCCATGGCCAGTGGAATTTGTCTGAACAGATATGGGAGTAGTTGAAATCTCTCTTTATTGCTAGATCTTGCTTCCCTGAAACATCTGTGGTTTGTTTCAGGAAAGCATCATGCCCAGACTGTCATTGGTTTGACAGTCTGTAGTGAACTCCAGCAGCAAATCATTTTTATTACCGTCTCCATTAATTTTTTTTTTACTGAACTGTTATCAACAAGGCTATCATGCCTCCCTTTCTGTTGCTTCTGTTCTTTTTGAACGAGTCACATCCTTCACTAGCTACATTCCAATCATGAAGGTCGTCACGCCAAAATTAGTTATACCTGTTAAGTCTAATTTAGTCTAGTACTAGGACCTCAAGCTCACTGACAGTTAGTATGTAGATAGGAAAAACTATGCATGGTTTGCTTCAGTTTTCTTATTATTTTGTTTTTTTTAAGGTGCTCCTTCCATAGTTCTTTCTGTTGCACCCAAGTCCAGATTATTAGTGTTAACATAAGCACCTTTGGGCTTATGTTTCCACCCCCACCCCCACCCCCCCGGACTCTGTTTAAAGATCTCTTGATCAAATTCATACAGACCATTCACGCATTTGTGATTTCCTTTGCTTTGAGCATACATTCTCTTCCGGTTTGATGTAGACATTTTCCCCTGTTCAGTTTCCACTGTGCTCTAAGATCAGAGAATCCCCAAAGTTTTTGAAAGCTAAGTGTGACTTTTTCTGTCCCTTTGCAGGAAAAGCAAAAAAGATCACGGTGTGTTCAGGTTTCTTTGGGTTTTCTTGCCTTCCTCACCCACACAACAGCAGTTTCTCCGACTCTTCAAGCCACCATTTCAAAGTGATCAAAAGAACTTCTTTTATTTTATTAAAAAAATAACCCTAAAGGTCTATCACTGGAGGAACAGACCCTTAAAATTGACAGGAAATTGACACGGTCTAGCAAAGTAAAGATGGCACACACAGAGTAAATGGCAAGCAACAAAAAGAACAAAGAAGCAGCAGGAGGGGAAAATGGGGTTCAGTTAATAGTTCAATATATTTGGCTATGTGCCCCTGTTCTGGTACTATTCCGACAGAAAGGGGTGAGCATGATTTATTTGCTTGGCCAAACAAGATCTGGTATTCCTGTTCTAGAAGTCTGCTTTTTAAGGTTTGCAGAGTAAATGGCAAGCAACACAAAGAACAAAGAAGCAGCAGGAGGGGAAAATGGCAGAGCTAGGGGCACTTCACAGAGGGAGAACCCATGCGTAAATGAAAACCTACTGCAATGCAAATAGCCAGGGAGTAAGAAGTGCATGCATAAATGGCCCAGGTTTCTGCCTGGTGCAAAAACTTGGAGATGTTCTCACTGGAGATGTTAGAAAATGCCTGGCAGTTTCTTAGTTCAAAAGGTACAGAATGAGAGCCAGCAAGGTGTAGTGGTTAACAGCAGTGGACTCTAATATGTAGAACCAGGTTTGATTCCCCACTCCTCCACATGAGTGGCAGACACTGATAAATTGGGTTCGTTTCTGCACTTCTTTAAATGAAGCCTGCTGGGTGACCTTGGACTAGCCACAGTCGTCTCAGAACTCTGTCAGTCCCAACTAGTTCACAAGGTGTCTGTTGTGATGGAGGAAGGGAAGGAGTTTGTAAGCCGCTTTGAGACTCCTTACAGTTGAGAAAAGTGAGGTATGAATCCAATCCATTCTTCTTCTTGATTGTCCTGGACCCCTTTCTGCACCTGCAGAATAATGCACTTTCAATCCATTTTCAATTCACTTTGCAGCTGGATTTTACTGTGTGGAATAGCAAAACCCACTTGCAAACAATTGTGAAAGTGGATTGAAAGGGCATTATTCTGCATGTGTGGAAGGGGCCCTGGTCTTCCATGGAACTTCCCCGCTTGTAAAGATCTCCTCTTCACCTTGGCAATCTCTTCCTGTCACTGTCCTTGCTGCAGCAACCCATGTCTTGTCCAAGAAACTCTAAAAGAGAATAAGTGTTGGTGTATGCAAGTGTCTGTCACAACCAGTCATGAAAGTCCTAGCTATGTGCGGAGACAACTGTAAATATGGTACAGTACAGTATAGTGTTTATTGTTTTATCTCCATGTTACCCTACCCTTTTATATTTATCCATCCATCCATCCATCCGTCCGTCCGTCCGTCCGTCCGTCCGTCCGTCCGTTTGTTTGTTTGTTTGTTTATTAGGCTTGATAGACTGCCCAACCCCTGAAGGGCTCTGGGCGGTGTACGATGAGACACAAAACAAATACAATATAAGATCTCATAAATACAATATAGCGATAAAACATTAAAATTCATGAAAATACATTATAGCAGCAATTCCAAAAAAATTTAGATAGTAAACCTTTATACAAAGTAACTCACTGGTATCTGGGTCTTTACTGGTATCTGCTAAATTCTTTAAATGGCGAATGCCAACCAACAATAAGTGAGTGAGAATAGGGTTACGTACTGTTTCTTCCTCCGATGAAGTGGCTCTTGCATAACAAAAGCACCTGTTGGTTTAAGTTGGAGATATTCTGTATCCAAAGCCACATTGTTAATCAAATGTTTTACTTTTTTGTTATTCATTTCTTTTTTGCTCCGGAACATCAATAGGTAGATGCGAAAATAAGGACAAGCGAAAACTTCTGCAGCGACCAATAGGTAGATGCGAAAATAAGGACAAGCGAAAACTTCTGCAGCGACCTTCCTTTCATTTTTCACTGTTTCCAAGTACCGGTAATCACTCTGTTACATAAACCGTTTCTTGGGATTTGTTTCCCACTAAAGGCCAACCATTTCAGATGATGGCGTTCTAATGAAAGCAGCAGCTATTTCAGTGCATTCACGGATCAGGAAGAAACGAGGTCCATTTTTGTTTTTCACACAATGGTGAAATGCCTTTCATTTGCACCCACCTGCACAATCTCTGTGCCTTTTAAGACTGAAGGACACGGCGGCTCCTTTGAAGATGGGAAATCTATGGGGCTGATCTCCTGAATATTTCACTCATTGAAGGAGTTTTTCAGTTTGCCACATATTGAATAAACAAATTGGCAAGGTTTTGTTTAGACCAGCAATAGAGGGAATTACTTTCTCTGAGTTTTTGTCCCATGTTATGCGACAGACCTTGAGAAACTCTCTGGGCGCAACGTCCCATTTTAATCACATTTTATGCAATTTTTTGTTCTTAACATTTTCCATATCTTCTTGATGCTTTCCTTGGTGCTTTGTCTCTCTCCAGTTTTGTATATTTTCAAATTGAACTTGGCAATGGCAATTGAAATAGCTGACGGGAAAAAAAATTAAGAGACAATGAATGAGAAAGGGCTGTCTCTTATATAAAGTGAAGGGCTTATAGCCAGTGACACCGTGTGGAATGCCGCTGACTTTAGTTTGAAGGCAGAAATCTAAACAGCGGTCTCATTTCAGTAAACAGGATTATTGGAGAAGAGCTGCCATATTATTAGGGACACGGGAAACCTTGTGCTGGACATGTTTGGGAGGCAAACTTAGTAATTTCATAATCTGCCTGGAATCTTTCTCAGAAAAGCAGACTGTAAATGCTGTAAAAGCAACAAACAAATAAAGCCCCCTTCCACACATGCAGAATAATACACTTTCCATCCACTTTCACAATGCACTTTCAGTGCATTCAATGCACTTTCAATGAATTCAATGCACTTTCATAATGCACTTTCAATGCAGAATAATGCACTTTCAATGCATTTTGCAGCTGGATTTTACTGTACAGAATAGCAAAATCCACTTTCAAACAAATTGTGAAAGTGGATTGAAAGTGCATTGTTCTGCATGTGTGGAAGGGGCCCAAGTTTAGCCGAGCTTCGGATACCCTCACCAGGCCCACTGTCCAACTGAGCACCTGTTGAACAGCGTTGCAGCAGTGCTGTCACCGAGGTCACTAAATAATCTGCTTGCTCTTTGTTTATACTAATTGGCTTAGGCACGGAATGTAGAAACAATTACAGCTCCCATAGAACTCTATAGCTCTGCCACAAGCTTGAAAAAATATGCCTGGGTGAAACGTTACTTATCCAAACTTATTGACAGACATTAGTGTGGCTGCTATACAAATTTATTTACCTACCTACTTACTTATTTAATATCCCGTTCTCCATGATCTTATTTTTTTTTCCAGAGAAATGGAGATCATAGAGCAAGGAAAACAGCAGGGGAAAGAGAAAGAACAGAAGGGAAAAGGGAGGGAAGGAAGGAAGGAATGGGAAAGGAAAGAAAGAGGATAAGAGGGACGGGAGGCCAGTTTAAGATGTATTTCTTTCACTGTCCTCAACCACATTTCCTTCTTATAGGTCCTGTGGAACTGCACCAAGTCCTGCAGGGCACGAGTCTCACTAGACAGAGAGTTCTACCTGGCTGGGGCCAAGGCTGAAAAGGCCCCGCTCTGGTCAAGGACAGCTGGATAATTTTGGGGCTGGGGATCACTAACAAGTGTTTCCAGAGGAGCATAATGCTCTCTCAGGACAAATTTGGACAAACACCAAACAATACAATGTTAAAAAAACCCTAACAGCGTATTTATGTCTGGAATTATGGCTTTTGCAGAGGTGTAGCGCCAACGGGGTGGGGTGGGATGCCCCGGGTGGAGCCGCGGTGGAGGCATGGCCAGGTCATGGAGGGGCATTCTGGGGGCATTCCAGGGCGGAGGCGGGTACATGCCCTGGGCAGAGTTTTCCCTCACTCCGCCTCTGTGGCTTTGCTTACTCTTTAAGTGGTAGGGTACAGAGTGGAATGCTATTATTGTGTTCTCTCTCTCTCTCTCTCTCTCTCTCTCTCTCTGTGTGTGTGTGTGGGGGGGGGGAGATACCATTCCCATGGTTGTAGAAAGTGCTGTCAAGTCACAACAACACCTGATGACACCAAAGGGTTGTCAAGGCAAGAGACAAACTGTTTGGCATTGCCAGCCTCTATTCAGCAACCTTGAACTTCCTTGGTGATCTCCCATCTAAGTAATAGCCAGGTTAGCTTCTAAGAGTTGAAAAGTTGGAGATAGGCGCAAGCCGGGGGAGGGCGGTATGCAAGTTTAATAATAAATAAAAATAATAAATAAATAAAGCATCCAGGTCAGGGCACAAGCGCAAAAGGGCTTTGCAAAAAAAAAAATGCATGTGCCTAAAAGAACAATTTAACATGTTCCTGCTATCCCCAGATTGCAACCCAACAAGCTTCTTTTGTTTCACCAGCCTGTTCTCCGGCTTTGCTCTTCGTCCATTTTCTGGGATCAGCCGTAAGACCCCTTCCGCACATGCAGAACAATGCACTTTCAATCCACTTTCACAATTGTTTGCAAGTGGATTTTGTTATTCCGCACAGTAAAATCCAGTTGCAAAGTGGATTGAAAGTGGATTGAAAGTGCATTATTCTGCATGTGCGGAAGGGACCTGACTTCCAATATATTAACTTAAAAAATAAAACAAAACATAGGGTGTTGTGACCAATAACAAATACAATATAAACAACCTCACTTTTTTCAGTACAAGGATATACGGACTCAGATTTCCCTCTTGTCCTCTAAGCCTTTAGCTGCAGAGAAAATGTAACAGTACATTAATTCAACTATAACTGCAATTTATCTTCATGGTTCTCTTTTTCTTTTTCCCAATGTACAACTATATTTACATGCCTCCAGTCTATGCACTGAAAGCTCAATTTGGTCAACGTGTCCTAACAAAGGGGATTATGTATCCATAATGTTGTAAATTGTTTGGAGTTTCTCAGTTTTCCCCTGTTTGCCGTATTGCCGTACATGATGGATCCCCTGGGAACCTGATTTGGAATCTCGAGGTTTGCAAGAGCATTTTGGCTAGGTAGAGAGGCAGTAAATTTACTGGGTAGTTGAATTGTGTCCTATTCCCCATATTCCATTCCAGGAGGTTGCCATTTGTGAATATATGAAAACTAACACAATGTGTCAGAAAACCAGAAGAAAGAGCGAAATAGTGGCCCTTTCCACAAAATCTTCTAAAATGTTTGCAAATCCCTCCCTTTTGTTCACACTTACCCCCTTGAAACGATTCCTGTTTGCCATTATGTGATTTTCCTTTCTTTTTAAGTTCTGTGTTGAATTGATGCTTCAGTGATTCTTAGCCTTGTGCTACATTCTATACCAGCGATGGCGAACCTTTTCGAGACCGAGTGCCCAAATTGCAACCCAAAACCCACTTATTTATCGCAAAGTGCCAACACGGTAATTTAACTTGAATACTGAGGTTTTAGTTTAGAAAAAATGGTTGGCTCCGAGACATGCGTTACTCAGGAGTAAGCTTGGTGGTAGTCGATGGCTTTGCTTTGAAGCAACCATGCAACTCTTCCAACAGGTGAATCACGACCCTAGGAGGGTTTACTCAGAAGCCCCATTGCCAGCAACCGAGCTTACTCCCAGGTAAAGGATCACGCTTTAGTTTAACAGTGCTTAACAGGATTACCTACACTACTTCCCAAAAACTAGGTCTTAGGTTTAATGCTAATAATCGAGCCCAGCGGCCCAGGCCAGCCTAGATGTGTGGAGGGGGGGGCACTCTGTTTGCACATGCCCACAGAGAGGGCTCTGAGTGCCACCTCTGGCACCCGTGCCATAGGTTCGCCATCACTGTTCTATACTCCTCATGTACTCAATGCTTCAAATATTGCCTCCCCCCAAAATAAAAGGACATGCGTAGATAGAATTTCCCTAACACTTTTTTTTCACGTTAAATTACGTTTATGCGCGGCTTCGACTTTTTCGGCACTTTTTACCCATGCAGCTGCGCTGGCATGAAAATCTAATTTTTGTTCACAGTTGGCACAGAAATCAGGTTTTACACAGCCACGTTTCAACGTAGCTGCCACCGGCATGGAACAAAAAAAAAACACACGTGTGTGCATCGTGCATACCCCACTGCGCTCTGATCGGCTGGAAGGGAAAATAAACCCAGATTCTGTCCCCTGATCCTCCCCACCAATCCGGCTTCAGCACTCCCATGTAGGTTCTTTAAAAAGCATGTGATAAGGGGGAGAGGGAACGCCCAAACTGGGATGAACCCGTGTTTGGCGGCATGCAATGAAAATTTGTGTTTTCACTCCAACTGCTATCTTGCATGCTGGAATCTCTTCTCTGCTCTTGACCTTATTCATTGGATTAAAGGACTTCTGAAATTTCATCCTGGCCAAGCTTAAAGAATTCCTGACTCCTACATATTGTTTTCCATCAAGCTGTCTTTCCAGTGGATGGATTTGGCAAGCATATTTGGTATGGTTAGAAATGTTAGTTCCTTTTTTCTTTTTCACAACGATGGAGTAATATATGAGCCCACTTTCATCACGGATTAGCTCTCCCAAAGTCGTGATCGCTTACATCTGTTTAGATATTCTGCTGTTTTAAATATGCAAAACTGGACTTGTTTCATGGTGAGTTACAGCTTAATGAAGAGGACAGTTAATAAGTAATGATCTCAGCTGTCCTCCATCTCAAAAGTCCTTGAAAACGGTGAAACCAGTAAGTCGAAAACTTTTACAAGAGTAGTGATAAATCTCCAAGGTGATACGGAATGACTGAGAACTAAAACATTTCCAGCCTCATGAAAGAACATTATGTATTGAGCTTTACATAGGCATAAATGTCTGCGACATCCATAGATTAGCTTTACCTTCTCTCTACTGCACTGATATTTTAGTGGGCTGCATAAAACTCCGGCTCCATTAATGTATTTTAAGCATGAAATTATGAGCTGAGCGCTATGTGTTTAAAGTGCATGCGTATAGTTTATTGCCATGTAGTTGATTCCCAGAACTTAAATTGTTACCAGATGTTCTTACACTCCAGATATTTGGATAGTGGCCTTGTGGTTTGGACTAGTGGTTGACTGGGGCTAAAAGTAAGTGGGCTGAAAGTAACCAAAGTGTTCACTTTCCAATGAGAAGAATGACCTTAAAACTTCCTTGGATATATAGCAGCAGCAAGCCTTTATTGGCACAGACAACTGTACACTTGGATATATAGGAAAGAAAGAGAAAAGGACAATTATGCAGAGGTGGGATCCCGCAGGTTCTCACAGGTTCCCGAGAGTAGGCTACTAATTATTTGTGTGTGCCAAGAGGGGGTTACTAATTGGTGATTTTGCCATGTGATTTTTGCCTTAATTACACCCCTCCTCCGCTCCTCAGCAGTAGCGCGCAGAACTTGAAGCAATCTAGCAGGAGGTGCACCGGCGTGCGTGGCAGCCTGCGCCTGCGTGCATTTGTTTCCCGCCCAAGGACCGGCGCAGTGGCTGCGTCCTTGCCACAGCCCTGCCCAGCAATGCCCCGCCCATGGAATGCCTGGCCACGCCCCCATTGTGTCCCGCCCAGCCCCATTGGCGCTACACCACAGTTTGAATCCCACCACCATGGGAACCTGTTACTAAAATTTTTGGATCCCACCACTGCTTTATGTACTGTCATTTTGCAGGATGCACACATGTGAACACATGAAGCTGCCTTATACAAAATCTCA
Organism: Sphaerodactylus townsendi; assembly: GCF_021028975.2. Lineage (NCBI taxonomy): Eukaryota > Metazoa > Chordata > Lepidosauria > Squamata > Sphaerodactylidae > Sphaerodactylus > Sphaerodactylus townsendi. The sequence goes on along the minus strand of NC_059429.1, from coordinate 121,479,125 downwards.
CCATCAGTACACCAAGGTCAGTATTGTCTACTCAGACTGGAAGCTGCTTTCCAGGGTTTCTGGTTGGGGTCTTTCACATCACCTACTATCACCCTACTACCTGCTGGGAATTGAGCAAGGGACCTCATGTATGCCAAACAAATGTTCTACCCCTGAGCCACTGGTTCTGCTGCCGCCACACTGGAAACGTTATTTATAGTCAGAAAAAAAGGTGCACACTCATATCCCTCACAAGTTCTTTATGCGAAGGAGCTCAGGGTATTGTACACAATTCCCCGCTTCCTCTATTTTATCCCCAGAACTACCCTGTGATGTTGGATACACTGAGAGAGAAAGACGGACCCAAGATCACTCCGTAGGATTCATGAAAAGATGGGATATGAAGTTGCATCGCTACATTCCATTTCAAGCACCATAACCAATGTGCTACTGTGATTCTTTGTAGGTGGCCATCAGAGTGAGGCCATTAGGGTTGTTTCTGCATGGTCCAAATATTCTTGCCTGAGCAAGAGAAATACCATGTTCTGTACAAGATGTTTTCATGGTTCCTGGACCTAAAGCAGGTTTGCCCCATGATATTTCCCTCCTCCCAGGGTATTCAAAAATTGCTAAATTGGCCATTCTTTCCCAAAATCCCGGGGTGAACCTGCTACCATGCAAACAGCATGGGAGCAGAACCAGTTTATTTTTCCTGCCCAGTCGCCTAATCTCCCTGCCCCTCCACATGCCCCCCTGATCTCCCTGCCTGGTGTTCACTCAAACGCCACTCAAAAACAACAGCCAGTCAGAACATGGGATACCGGGCTTGCTCAGATATGCTTGCAAATACGGAAGTCCTGGGCTGTTGCGAAAGAAATTGGAGTATTTCCTCCTGGTCTTCACTGGATTCCTTCACAAAATGGGCAGCCATGTGAAGGGAGAAATCAGGATAAAACAAACCCTGATTGTAAGAAACTGGTTGTAACCAGGTATGATTGTATGGAAATGGCCTATAGGCTTGGAGATTCGGGTAAAACAAATATTAGATTCGGCCCAAATCTGGGTGAATTCGGGCATCCCCCATTGTTTCTAATGGGAGCTAACAGGAGATGGGCCTACACCTTTGAGGGTCCATAACTTTGTCCTCCTGAACCAAACTTCACCAAACTTGGGAGGCATCATAAGGACAGTCCCCAAATCATACCGCTAGCATTAAAAAGTGCCCCCTGCAGGCCAAAATGTTAAAAAACACCAAAAATACAAAAAAATTCAAACAGACCCAAATTTTTCAGTTATACCCAAATATTCGCATATATCCGAATATGTTATTTGTCCTATTTGAGCATACAGAATCCTAATTTTACCGAATGTTTAGGGTATTTACTAAGCCTAAGGGCCTAGGATTAATTGAATTGGAACTCCTGAGAATTGCAACCTAACTTCTCAAAAGGAGAACTGTACAGACTCTTGCATTATATTTGGCTGGTATCCAGTAGTCCATTTGGTGGGCATGTTCACACTATCTGTAATCTAGTCAGCTTGCTACCTGCTGCAATAAGTCAGGTTCTCTATGTTGTCAGTCGACATGCAGGGCATGTAAATGAATCCTACAACCGAGAAAACAAAACAAACCTTGCAAGGCAGTATGGTTTCAAGTTGCCTGGTAACAAGGGCATGATCTAAACATACATAGAGTAATCAAATGGAGGGATGAAGGAATGATTGGCCTACGTTTGGGCAGAGGTGTTTGCCACTGAATGTTGCGTTACATAATCTACAACCTACAACATTTCACCGATCGACATACAAACATGCTTGTAACATCCCAGTTCACTCCTCAAGAAATCGTATTATTACTGGAAATTACTGGAAGCTCAGCCCCATCTTCAGCATGTTGTATTGATTTTTGTTCCCCCTGTCTTTTTTTGACCAATTAGAAAGCCAGGAGGAGGTTGGCTCCTAGAGTTAAAGGTATTCTGAGGGCTTGCAACCTATAGCTCTATATGCAAATAGGGATCAGTTGAGAACCTAATAGGTTCATTGAAAAAGAAAATGACATCATCAAGTACAGATATATTCGGAGGAGTAGGTGGGATTCTAGAATAACCGGTGTGGGAGTGGAATGTCTAGCACAGATTTTCCTCTTGGAAATGCTTTAAGAAAAGGAAAATAATAGGAGACTTATAAAAAGCTGCTGACTTCTATACTAGATAAACAATTCCCCCCACCTCTAAAATAAGTCTCCAGCAGTTCAAAGAGAAACTCAATAACTGCAGGGTGTGACATTGCAGGCTATATGCTACATGCTGCCTTAGTATTTATGCACATGAACTTGTGAGCATTGGACACTAGAGACAACATGTGCCCACTCAGCCATTGAAATATAACTTTTAGAGATTCTAGGAAAGGAGTGCAAGGCTGAAGAATGATAACTGGGAACTCCCATTAAAATGCATCAGTAGATATCCTCCAAAGGGGAACAATTGGGACAACACACAGAGAGATCCCCCTTTTGGTCTCTCCTGCAGCCTCCCAAGTTCTGTGCCTATGAATGCATGTAGGCCACATGACCCCAGGAATGTCCCAGGTTTGAAAATGGCTGCTGGAGTATGCAGGAAAGATCTGCAGAGGGGCAAGGAAATGTCAAACCATCTGCAGTTCTTCAATTTGCAGACAGTAGGATCCAACCCAATGTCAATCACCTGTCACATTTTGGGTTGCCAGCTCTGGGTTGAGAAATACCTGGAGATTTGGGGGGATGGAACCTGGTAAGAGTGACATTTGGGGAGGGGAAGGACCTCAACAGGGTATAATACCGCAGCCATTTTCTCCAGAGCAACTGTCGTCTGGAGATCAGTCGGAATAGCAAGAGATCTCCAGGTACCACCGAGGTTGGCACCCATAGTCACATTCTGTAGGGGGGCATGTTGTATGTGCTTTTTGAAAGTTTGAAACATCACAGGCGATCCTCTTTTGCCCAGGATTATCTTTTTGGTTGCTGATGCTCTAATGCTTCTCTAGGGTTCTAGCCAGGAGCCAAAAGGCCGAGGAACCACAATAAAGGCTGGTCTCATAAGGGAGTCTTCTGGAAGCTCAGAAATGAGACCAGTGGTGCCCCCTTAAGAGTTCGTAGAGAGTTTACGCTGCGGTCCATCTTGCAACTGCTTATTCACATTCAGACTTCTGGCCTTTAGAGAGACACCCACACATTCCCTTCACAAAGGTAGGTTTTGTGCAAGGAAGGGCCAAGAGTGACAAGGAGACAGCAGGAACCATTGTTTTCTTCTTCATGCTGTGAATTGACAAAGAGCCCCCATAAATGGCCCAGCCCAAGAGGAGAGCCATTCTTGAGCAGTGTGTGTTCACATTTCACTTGACCTTCAGCACAAGCTACTGATCACAAACTGCCGATTTGTGCACCGCCACTCAGTTCGGGGCACTGCAAAGATGGCACAGGGCCTACGGGGAGGGAAGAGTCCTGAATACACCCAGCGAAGGGGACAGTCAAAAAGTTGCTTGCCTAGTTCTTTTGCATCACTCTTTTATCAAGGCACTCAGCCTTCAGTTTGCATCACTGTGTTTTTAGTAATGGAACCAAGAGAAGAGGCACATGTGTCTCCTTGCTCCACCTTTAGTAGAGCTGAGGTGTCAGGCACAGGTTGTGCCATGTTTGGGGAGAGCTTGTAGTTAGGCTTACCAGGTGCTTGCTAAGGGTGTCAAACTCCTGGCAACTGTTGCTGATGACCTCTGACAGTCATCTAGTCAATGGGTGGAAGCAAGACATAAAAATGGGTGGGGAGTGATCTTTGTCACTCCGCAGTGATGTCACTTCCGGTACAACTTGAAAGTACCAGCACTGCATTGGGGGGATGCTCTAGCACAGTGATAGCTAACCTTTTCGAGACCGAGTGCCCAAATTGCAACCCAAAACCCACTTATATATCGCAAAGTGCCAACATGGCAATTTAACCTGAATACTGAGGTTTTAGTTTAGAAAAACTGTTGGCGCCGAGGCGTGCGTTACTCAGGAGTAAGCTTGGTGATGGTGGCTTTGCTTCGAAGCAACCGCGCAACTCTTCCAATGGGTGGATCATGACCCTAGGAGGTTTTACTCAGAAGCAAGCCCCATTGCCAGCAACCGAGCTTACTCCCTGGTAAAGGATCGCGCTTTAACTCTTTGCATGAAAATCAGTGGGGTTTAACAGCGCTTAACAGGGTTACCTACACTGCTTCCCCAAAACTAGGTCTTAGGTTTAATGCTAATAATCGAGCCCAGCGACCCAGGCCAGCCTAGATTTGGGGGGGCACTATTTGTGCATGCCCACAGAGAGGGCTCTGAGTGCCACCTCTGGCACCCGTGCCATAGGTTAGCCACCACTGCTCAACACTTTCCCAAAAACTCTATAGAGTTTTGTGGGTGAGTTCTACAGCATTGCCCCAATGTGATACTGGTATTTCTGAGTTGCTCCAGAACTGTCATCACATAACAATGAAAATTGCAACTCTACCTGCAATAAGTACCACCTCCCCCCATGTCCTGCTGTTTTCCAGTCCGTGCTCGGTAACCCTAGCTGTTAGAGAACATACTAAGCATGCAAAAGGTCCCATGTTCAGTTCTTGTAGCATCTCAGGGGATCAAGTACTTTTAGCTGAAAAAGGAGGGCTTCCAATCATATTGAGCTAGAACAGGGGTAGGGAACCTGCGGCTCTCCAGATGTTCAGGAACTACAATTCCCATCAGCCCCTACCAGAATGGCCAATTGGCCATGCTGGTAGGGGCTGATGGGAATTGTAGTTCCTGAACATCTGGAGAGCCGCAGGTTCCCTACCCCTGAGCTAGAAGCAGCAAAGCAGACAAATTATCTAATGAGGGAACTGACTCTCCTTTAAACTATCAGTTTGTTCGTGTATGTTTGATTGCCAGTTGTGAACTCTGCAGCGTCTCTAGCTTAAAGCGTTTGTCTCAGTTATCCTCACAATTATTGTGAGCCAGGCCATGCTTATTTTCTTTCCCGGAGGGAAAAATAAAGGCAGTTTGTGAGGTCCTAGAGACAGCTGAATTGCCTCGTTTACAGTTTACATACTCCCTAAGTAGGAAGCAGGGAAAAGCCCTGAAGCCCGTCGCCCCTGACAAGCCCCACTGATGTCCAGTGTTCTAGAAGATTCCAGAATTGGCATGGTTTTGGCAGGAGTCACCAAGCTGTCTTTGATGGAACATTAAGCTGTCCCATCCATGGTCATCTCAGCAGCTGATGGAACTTCCAGAAAACTCCCTTATGAGCTCTAAAAGCCAGACATCGGCTCCTTCCGCACATGCAGTAATGCACTTTCAATCCACTTTCAATGGACTTTGCAGCTGGATTTTACTGTGCCTTAATAGCAAAATCCACTTGCAAATGTAACCTCTTTCTGGGGGTTCTGTGGGGCAGTACTTGGAAGGAGTTGCAAAGAACCAAATTTAAACAAAACAGTTTACTTCACTTAACAAATAACACTTTTAAAACGTTTAACATTTACACTTTGCAGTCCTGTTAAGTTTGCATTTTCAAGTCCTTATTTACAGTCTACTGATATTGCCAAGGCCAATTCTTCTTTGCTGGTGGTTGGTTTTGAAGACTTCTGAGGCTTGGTGAATGGGCTTCAAGATGATGAAGGTTCCCAGAAAACTCTCACCATTTACATTCACAAAAACCCTTAAACAAGGTGTTAAGGGCTTAATAAAATCAATCAAGGTCCCAGCCTGGTAGCCTTGCTTCCTCCAACCTCATGAGTTCTGCAGCATTCTGCTTCTATTCAGACTCCATGCCTTTCTGGGTCATCCCATTCTTACACAGGGGTTACACAAACACTTGTGAAAGTGGATTGAAAGTGTATTATTCTGCAAGTGTGAAAGTGCCCATTTGTGTTTCTGGGGTGTAATGCTGACCCAAGTGTGATTGTAGGCTATTATTGAGACTTCATTTGTGATACTGGCAGACTTGAGGTCAAACTTCTGCCATGAAAGAGTGAGAAGCACCACTAACCGGAAAGAAAAACGGAGAAGTTGTGCTTTCAAGAAGAGACTTTTCAACCTGGAGTGGACAGCCAAAAAGAACTACTGTATCCTTACATCCTTAAAGGCTTAAAATTACCAAGCTTCATATGCTGCACTGAAATATTTTCTGGAGATAAGTGATCTAGTTGTGCATAAGTTTAGAGGCAATGATCTTGGACTGTTTTGAATTTTTCAACTCTATTATTTCAACCCCGAAGGCCTCTTCACGTTTCGTTTCCTGCTTTCTGTTTCTTTGCATCAAATTCTCTCAGTAAGAAGTTTGTAGTTTCAGTTTTTCAATTTTCCAGAGTTATCCGTGTGTCAATAAAACAGCATTTGCATTATAGAAATGGAAACCTGTGAGGAATTAAAAGAAGGAAAAATCCCATAAGTATATGTTGAAGGCTTTCACGGCCGGATTCAACTGGTTGTGGTGGGTTTTCCGGGCTGTGTGGCCGTGGTCTGACGGATCTTGTTCCTAATGTTTTGCCTGCATCTGTAGCTGGCATCTTCAGAGGTATATCACAGAGGGAAGTCTGTTACACACTGTATCCAGTAAGAAGGGAAAGTTTAGTGGGGTAGAACATATACCCCACTAAACTTTCCCTTCTCACTAGTCACAGTGTGCAACAGACTTCCCTCTGTGATACACCTCTGAAAATGCCAGCCACAGATGCAGGCGAAATATTAGGAACAAGATCCACCAGACCACAGCCACAGCCCGGAAAACTCACCACAACCAGTTGAATCCGGCCGTGAAAGCCACAACCATCCCATCAGTATGTTTCATCATGCTGCCTCTTCTTTGTCTCTGCTCTAGCATCCAATTCTTCCCATCTCCACTTGTAGGAAAACAAATATCGCTTCCAGGGAAATCCCAGAAGTAGGGTTTGCAGGTGGGGTTTTTTTTGCAAAGGGCGAGGTTCAGTGTGAGGACACAATGACATCACTTCCTGTGTAATGTGGAAGCACCGGCATTACACTTGGGGGATGCTCTAGCACTTGCCGTAGCGTGGAAGCTGTAGAGTTTAGGAGATTAATAGAGAGTCCTGCTGGTGTGATGCCAGTACTTCTGCATCATGCCAGAAGTGATGTCATGGCATGTTTTGATCACTTCCTGCCCTTCACTCACCCTCCTTCCACCTGCCAATCAGACGAGTGTTGACAGGCAGTGGCAGAAATCAGCAGGTGATTGCCCGGCATCAGTAGGCACCTGGGAACCCTACCCAGAAGTGACATTGGGTAGGTCTAGCAATTGCCAGAAATGCTGTGGTAAAACCATAGAGTTTCCAGCAATTCTAGAACAATTCTAGAACTATCCCATGTTACTTCCAGGTTTTCCCAGGAGATGATGTAGCAATTTTGGCGATGTTGCACACACCCCATCCTGCCTGTTGCCAGGTTGGGCAATAATTATTAATGAAATTAGAGCTCTGGAATGCACAGCAGATGGTTTGCATTACTTCATTCAAATTAGTTTTGAAATTGTATTCAAAGAAATACCTTGTGCTATGTTTTCTGTGCCTGGAAAAAAATAATGCGATTACAATCACCTGCACTTAGTTTGAGCAAGGAGTAGTTTTAGTGCTTTCCTTTGCACAAGGAATGTTACAGACGCAGAAATCTTCCAGTCTTCCAAGAGACCGAACCCCTTGTGCTTCAGATGGAGTGATGTTTAAAACTGAGCAATATTGGTAACAGGATGGAATCAGATTACTAGCCCAGTGTGGCCAGTGACTGTGAGTCTGCATCAGTCAGCACTGACACTCCACTTGTAGTCCTGCGATTAAAAAGAAAAATGTCCAGATCCATTAACAATGGTTTGTAACATGCTGAGGCATTGAAGCAGAACAGCTGGTAGACTTATGAAAAATGTCTTTGTTCAAATTTGCAACATATCTGTCTGCCCAGACTTTATATTAGTGTTCACTGGTACCATGAAAATGAGTATTCTGTGTTTGTGTAGCAGTTTCGTCCTCACCATTTTTTAATCTGCTTGTACAAACCATCTCCTACAATACTGATGAATTGCTCATTTCAAATAAGGGTTAAGGGTTTGTGTATGAACACAGCAACTCATAACTTCACTGCATCATGGGTACTGTTGTCTGTAAAATGCCTAGATATTAAATTACACCTCCCTAGTTTAAACACCATTGAAAATGATGCTGTTTTGGGGTGGATTCCAGTGTTTAAACTAGGGAGCCCAGCTTCTCCTTTTAAATCCACTTTAAAGGGAGAATCTGGGGTCCCCAGTTTAAATAACATTGAAAGTGATGCTGTTTCCCCCAATTGGGGGGACTGAATACAATAAAACATTTTGAAAGCATTTTGAAAATGTTTTCAAAAAATATTTCTGCTGTGTGGCATGGCCCATTGCTGTGTTCAGATTTGTGAGTTGGGGCATGTTCTATAATGTGATGGTGACTTTGAAACGACCTGGTGGAAAAAATCATTGTTTGGTCACTATGGGAGAGGGTAGCCGCCCACGTGGGGGGCATCAAACTCTGGTTTTGCCCAGGGCTCCAGTTTGCCTAGGTAAACCACTGCCCTTCCAAGTATCGATCCAATTTAGGCCCTTTCCGAACAGGCGATATATAGAGGCCTGGGCTGCTGTTTGCACAGGAGGCTCTGCTGTGATGCAGCAGCGCTGTCCTGGCCGCCCAGGAGTGGCATGAAGCCGCTGCTTTTAACCTTGCTACATAAGCGAGGTTTTTGCAAAGCACCGTCTTCCCATTGGCGCAGTGCGAACTGCACCACTTGGAAGATTCTGTTTTCCCCCTCCCTTCCCCTCCACTCACCGTCCCGTCCAGCGTCGCTCTAGAGGGCTGCAGAGATCCGTCCACGCTGCCCTCCGACCCCTGGAGGCTGGAGGGCAGCGTGGACGGATCTCTGCAGCCCTCTAGAGCGACGCTGGACAGGACGATGAGAGGAGGGGGGCAATGGAGCCACCTCTCTGGCTGAGGGGAAAGTTGGGGCCACTCGCACGATAGTGTGCGAATGGTCCCCGAGCCTCCACCGGCATAATTCATGCTGGTGGAGGTGCGCTTCCGCGCATGTGTGGAAAGCACCTTAGTTTCTAAGAAATTCCTTCCTTCCTTCCTTCCTTCCTTCCTTCCTTCCTTCCTTCCTTCCTTCCTTCCTTCCTTCCTTCCTTCCTTCCTTCCTTCCTTCCTTCCTTCCTTCCTTCCTTCCTTCCTTCCTTCCTTCCTTCCTTCCTTCCTTCCTTCCTTCCTTCCTTCCTTCCTTCCTTCCTTCCTTCCTTCCTTCCTTCCCCCCTTCCTTCCCTCCTTCCTTCCCCATTATCTTTAGATCAAAGTCTTGAACAATAAAAACATGAAGCTTAAATAAAACCTATATGTAAAAACACCTCCCTTCGAAACTTCTCTGTAGCGTCTACAAACTGAGCAACAAAATAAGTTCATTGAGGATCAGAATCTGATTGGGCTATATTATACCATTACATATCCCCCTTTTACCCTCCTTATGGCCAAAACGAAATTCAAGCTAAATGGGGTAAATTGTCTTTAGAAGAAATTCAAGTAGTGCCTTTAGATGCAAAAATAATGTTTGATAAGACAAACAAAATTAGGGTGGGTGGGGTGAGTGAGAGGGTTCATGTATCCTTAATGATTTCCAGGCTGATCTGACATGTTGAAATTCCCTCCCATCATTTCCTTTATTTACATTGGGCTCAGTCTAGCAAATATGTTCTTGGCAAGTTTTTCTAAGAGGCTTGGCTTGTGTCCTAGGTTTCATATCTCTCCAGGGTCCAATTTTTGGCACCAAGATTTTTTCACTGCTACAGAGATGAAATTTTGCATTGTTTCACCTTATTGACTTTTCTCCCTCTCTCCTTTACAGGATAGAAAAGAGATATTTATTCCTCTTGAACATGAACATTCTCAATTCTTGTTCATTTCTTTAATTTGTATATTTCATTGCTTTTTATATGGTCAGTGTTCTCTGTTCTCTCAGCAACCATCCGTCTCCCAATGAAAATGTCTCGGAAAACCTACCAGAACCAGTTGAATCTGGCCGTGAAAGCCTTCGATATTAAGATACCGTCAACTGAGTCAGACAATTGATCTGATAAGGTTGGTATTGGCTCTTCTGCAGAGGTGTAGCTGGGCCAGAGTGCACCTAGTGCACAATCTGGCTTTTTTGCACGCCCCCACGCCCCCCAGTGGGTCTCCTGGGAAATGTAGTTCCCACCAGGCCGTTTGCAGCCTGGAAGGGAACACAGTCAGGCCTCCTCTCCAGCCTGCTCCGTTTATTAAAGTAAGTGTGGGGGGGGGCGTTGTGGGGGGGCGGGGTGAGCTGAGCGGCTGACTGACGAGGGGGGGAGGGGGGAGGGGGAATTTTCTGCCCACATGTGACCCAAAGCCATTCACCCGGTGCGTGGCGCACCCCCCGTCCCCTGGTAGCCCCGCCTTTGCTCTTCTGACTGGCAGAGGCATTCCAGGGTCTCGGGTGGCAGTCTTTCATATTATTTGCGAGATGCTTGGAGGTGGTTTAACATTACCTGCCCCCAGTCTTCTCTGGTGGTCTCCCATCCAAATACTAACTGTAACTAACTCTTTTCCTGAGCTCTGATGAAATCAGACTTTTTTGGGCTATTTAGTCTGTCATCTACTACTTTTAACACCTTTTTCGCTGACGATTCCAGGGATTGAACCCATGACCTTTTGCATGCAAAGCAGATGTTCTACCACTGAGCTGTGGCTCTTCTTTTAAAGCTGAAGGTTTCTTTGTGTTTGGAGTTGTGCCGATATAGCAGAATGGTGAAAGAAGCCGCATTCTATTGATTCCCAAGCAACATACTTCTGCTCAAGATATTTCAAGGGGTTCTGATAAAGACTGGTCTTGATTCATGGGCACATATGTGGTTGCATTCTTACTCTATGTCAGTGATGGCGAACCTATGGCACGGGTGCCAGAGGTGGCACTCGGAGCCCTCTCTGTGGGCTCGCGCACACAGAGTTCATCATGTGGGGAGTGGAAAATCACACACACACCCCACACACATCTAGACTGACCTGGGCCACTGAGCACAACGTGTGCACACCGCGGTGAGCAGGGAGGACTCGGCTGGTGGGCCTGGTGCCTGTGCTCCAGGTGGCTGCTGCCCGAGGGGGGGCGGCGCAGAGGAGACAGAGATGCTAGAGAAGCACAGAGCGGTGCGCGCGGGACTTGCTGGAGGCTAGAGCAGGCTGGCCCCTGCTCGAGCAGGAGGGGCAGTGGAAGAGGGAGCCAACCATTTTTTTCTAAACTAAAACCTCAGCATTCAGGTTAAATTGTCGGGTTGGCACTTTGCAATAAATAAGTGGGGTTTGGGTTGCAATTTGGGCACTCGGTCTCAAAAAGGTTCGCCATCACTGCTCTATGTGATTGGTTGGCAAAACACCATTTCCAAAGCTCCGTCTCTTGCCGAGTAAGAACCACACACACAGATTCTGGCTCACACATTTGGGTACGTTCTTTAATTAGCACACTGATTAAAAGCTAAACTGTGCAAACAGGATGAGGAAGATTCTGTGGGATGAAGAGCTGGTTTTCAATTTAAAAAAAACAGCAACAGATTTGTCTCTTCCTTCAAACTGGAACAAAAAGGGCTACTTAGAGTAGAGTTTTGGCAGTCGGCTCCAACTGGGAATCAGAATGCAGAATGCGATCCATCAGCCGAGTTCAGGAGGCCGCTTTCAGTAGAAAATGATCAGGCTGTTCAATTGCAGACTAACAATAGCAACAACAATAACGATAATAATGGCAGAATTGAATAGAGGCATGCAGCAGTCTTAAACAGATTATAAGTGGAGTTTAGGGAAGAGAGGGGGCTCAGTGGGAATTTGTTGCATAGAGTCCACCCTCCAAAGCTGCCTTTTCCATCAGGGGAAAATATGCTTGAAGTCTCGAGATCAGCTGTGATTCTCAGGCCCCTTCCGCACGGGCCAATAAACCTGGGCTGGCCATGGTATAAAACCCATGTTGGGGGGAACTTCACATGGCTCCGGCTCCTAACGCAAGTCTGCTCTGTGTGCCCCCCCCCAGGGAGTTTCAAGAATCACATTATAGGCCAGATGTTATAGACTACAATTCCCACCAGCCCCTGCCAGCATGGCCAATTGGGATGGGAATTGAAGTCCATAACATCTGGAGTGCCAAAGGTTCGCCACTACTGCTATAGGCGATTCTTTGGTTTTGCAGCCCCTCGTGATTTTTAAAGGTCCTCCCTGTGCAGCTATGCATCATGGGAGGTGAGTTTTTTTTAAAGATGCACTTCTGTGTGAAGGTGCAACAGCCGCTCGCATTGCTTTCGTAGGCTCCATTTGCTACCTGCATGGAGGCATGCGAACAGGACAGCAGGAGAGCTGGTTACTTTACCTGGCCTGCAACCCGCTTTCCCGGTGCTGTGCAGAAGGAGCCCCAGAGAATTCCAGGCCCCACCTGGGAGTTGCTAACACAATTGTAGTGAAGAAAGTGCGGGCAGCTCATGCACCAGGCAAAGTTCCCCCTCTCTTCGTTTCACACAAACATGGTCACATTTTAGGCAAATCCAAATGGATTCCATCCACACTGTTGAGAGTCACTTACATGGTGATTCTACTCACAGTCATTTGCGAGTCAGTGGCTCTTCCACACATTTTAAAAAATGTTTCTAGGCAGGAAATGAAATGTATCCTCCATGGAGTTCTGCACTGTTTCTCCCCTTTGGTTTTGGAAACATTTTATTTCCAGTCTGGAAATGTTTTTTCTGAAACCCCTTTTAGAATGATTCTTTTGGCTGAAATGTTTCCAAGCTGACTTCCCTTGCAGTGTGGTATTCTTTAAACATTTTTTAAATTTCCCACCAAAAACCGAGCCCATTTCTCAAGCCCCTGAGCCTTCACTTGACTCCTCCCTCAGAGCCTGGTCCACAATTTTTTTGTGTCCCTTGCCTCAATCCTTCCTTGTTGTCTCTTGGTTTTCATAATTTTGTGCATTTTATATATTTTTTTTGAGGGGAGGTTGGCGCAGGTAAGTTTACTGGCTGGTAAACTCACAATTATACCTTTGTGACTGTCTCACCCCATATGTCCCGGGTAGGCCTCTGCGGTCGGCAGAGGCAAATTTACTGGTGGCCCCCGCCCCCTCCATGATGCGGCTGGCCTCTACTCGGGCCAGGGCTTTTATGGCCCTGGCCCCTGCCTGGTGGAACACTCTTCCATCAGAGGTGCGGGCCCTGTGGGATCTTGGTGAATTCCGCAGGGCCTGTAAAACAGTTCTGTTCCACCGGGCCAGCCACGGATTCCTCCTCTAGGATGCCCTTGTGTTGCGTGCCATTATTGGCACGCCTGATATACTATCTAATCAGTACTGTCCCCTCCCGGCCTTGGAATCCGGCGCCATATATTATTGCTGCTGCTGTGTTCTATGGTTATAGATTTGTAAATTGTTTTAAATTACTTTAGATTTTATGTGTAAAATGTTGTTTTTAGCCTGCTGTGTTTAATGCTATTATGTATTGTTGTTGCAGGCCTGCTGTACACCGCCCAGAGCCCTTCGGGGATGGGCGGCTTAAAATCTAATATATTAAACAAACAAACAAACAAACAAACAAATAAAATTACATGAAGCAATGATTCAACAGATTGGCAAAGCATCAAATCATGGATCAGCGAAAGGAAGGAAGGAAGGAAGGAAGGAAGGAAGGAAGGAAGGAAGGAAGGAAGGAAGGAAGGAAGGAAGGAAGGAAGGAAGGAAGGAAGGAAGGAAGGAAGGAAGGAAGGAAGGAAAAAGAAAAACGTTTGGAGGAGGTGAGTGCAGAGAAAGAAACATCGTGGTAAAAGGGGAACTCAAAAATGTTTTGGAGATGATCTAAATGACCTGTTACAGAAAAGGCCAATGTATTGGCTAGCAAAAAACTTAGGCCATTTGGTGTACTGAACATAACACAAGCTCTATTTTCAGGGTGATATTTTCATTCACAGTATATTTCACCCATTCTGGAACTGAGCCATATTTCAAAATGTATGGATAGGGGGAAAAAATATCCCCTCGTGGCAAACCTAGCTCTCTTCCAAACTGATCAGATCGCTGATCTCTCTGTCCTTTTTTTATTTTAAATGATACTTTTGAAATTAAAAGTGCCTGCAGACTTGAATAAAATGCAGAGAAAGACGGGTGCTGCTATCTGCTAGAGGAATCACATTAATATGGAAGAGGGTTGATGTGAGCCATCTGTTGCCGAGCGCTTGAATCAATGTCTGGCTTAGCGGCATATGAAAGAGAGACGTACCGTTCAGACTGCAGAACAAGGCTGATATTTCGGATGACATCTGGATGCTTTTTATCAATGATATAAACAGAAATTTCTGGGGGAACAACAAACTGTTAGTCATGAGCACTTTGAATATCGACAGACACGAAATTATAAAAATTAAAGCAAGGTTTCTGGCCAAAATGGATTTATCGGGTGTGTGTGTGTGTGACATTTTAGTCAAATATATAAAGTCAGCTTTCTGGCAACGTTGTGGAGAGAGGAATGGGCAGAGTCACACCAGCCTCCTGGAAATAGTGGCATTGACTACCTCAAACACGCATCTGAATCATCCCTCAGTTCTTGGAAGTGGTGACTATTTACACAAGTAAATAGAGTTTTTGGAGAATGCCAGTGCCTGTTTCTCCCCTTCGCCATTTCCTCCTGCCAGCAGGCAATGAGGCGGGAAATGTGGCATTCCTCGTTCAAAACCATCTCCCACAGAGTGGCACACCCAAGCAATAGCTGCATAAACTTGGCGCCTTAGCCCACTGGGCCATCCATATTGGGAGAATCATGACATCCCACCAGGAAAATGCTAGCATCACTATCGTTATACAAGCATACACTGTAGATCCCACCCACAGATAAGAGACCACAGGTAAGACCAACAGTAGAGGTATAACACAGCTTTATTGCTCAAGCAAGGGAATTAGGTACAAAGGCTCAGCATTCCAAAACACAAACTATAAACTGTTGTGGGTTTTCTGGGCTGTGTGGCCATGGTCTGGTAGATCTTGTTGCTAACGTTTCGCCTGCATCTGTGGCTGGCATCTTCAGAGGTGTATCACAGTAACAGACTTCCCTCTGTGATACCCCTCTGAAGATGCCAGCCACAGATGCAGGTGAAACGTTAGGAACGAGATCTACCAGACCATGGCCACACAGCCTGGAAAACCCACCACAATCAGTTGAATCCGGCCGTGAAAGCCTTCTACAATTCAACAAACTATAAAGCCTTCTTTTATAGGAAACTGTTTGCATACATTAAGTACTGTGTTCTTTTCTATACATGACACCATTATTTCTGTGATTGGTTCTTACCGATTATACAACCACATACCTTTCCTTTGGTATAATGATTATACTCTAATTGTTTTTTCTCCCAATTATCCCTTTACAGTTTATCTTTTAACCACTAAAATTATCTATGTGCTTGCAGTGTAAGATACTTATCTATCGGTATCCAGCTATACATGTTACACCCTAAAATCCTGGGTACCACTCTAATTTAAGAAGACACCAGGTTACCCTAACCTCTTCAATCTAAAATGCCAGGCACAGAAAGCTATTGCACTCATAATAATGGAATTTGTCCTTAATATTTTCAAAACAAGCAAGTTGCTGTGAAGCTTCTGGAAGTCTCTTGATCTTAATAGCCCATTAGCTGTTAGCTTTGTGTGTGTGTGTGTGTGTGTGTGTATCCCACACATGTTCTTCTAGCGACGTGTGTTTAATGAGTGTTTTATAGGTGCCTAACAGTATGATAGGACCTTCTTGTGACCTTGCTTCCAAAAAGGGCAATTTCCAGGCAAGGAATTCAAATCTTCACTTTCTTAGGAACAACACCTTCTACCTCCAACCTGGTGATTTCCTGCTGCTCCAACTGATCCTCCAAGAGACAGGTCAGCTCACCTGGAGAAAATGGTTGCTTTGAAAGGTGGGATCAGAGGTGGGATCCAGCAGGTTCTCACAGGTTCCCGAGAGTAGGTTACTAATTATTTGTGTGTGTCGAGAGAGGGTTACTAATTGGTGATTTTGCCACGTGATTTTTGCCTTTGTTACGCCCCTCCTCTCAGCAGTAACGCACAGAACTTGAAGCAGTCTAGCAGGAGGTGCACCGGCATCCTTGCCACAGCCCCGCCCAGGAATGCCCTACCCCCGGAATGCCCGGCCACGCCCCTGTCGTGCCCCGCCCAGCCCCATTGGCGCTACGACACAGTTTGAATCCCACCACCATGGGAACCTGTTACTAAAATTTTTGGATCCCACCACTGGGTGGGATGAATGTTATTATATTCCATTGAAGTCCCTCCCTTCTGTAAACCCTGCCCTCTTCAGGCTCCACCCCCCAAAACTTCAGGAATTTCTCAACCCAAAGCTGGCAACCCTACCATCAAATTCATACTTGGGGGGTGTTGCAGTGGATACATCAAAATCATTATTCCTCTCATTCCTTCCCTTTTGCATGGATTCTGACTTCCATTCTGAGCTTGGACATAAAAAAGCCTCATTCAGGCTCCTTCTGCTCATGCAGAATTAATGCAATTTCAATCCACTTCCACAATTGTTTGCAAGTGAATTTTGCTATTCCGCGCAGCTGCAAAGTGCATTGAAAGTGGATTGAAAGTGCATTATTCTGCATGTGTGGAAGGGGAGTCAGAGTGGAAGGGATGTGACTATAGGGAGCAATGGCTCTTGTTACGGTACTCAGATTTAGAAAATGTGGGATTGCAGTACACACTTTCCGGTTTCCAAACTGACTATTGCTTACTTGGGCTAAATGGCTTTATCATGAAGAAGAATGATGGGATAGGGCAGTGATGGCGAACCTATGGCACGGGTGCCAGAGGTGGCACTCAGAGCCCTCTCTGTGGGCACATGCAAACAGAGTTGCCCCCGCCCGCCCACCCCCAAACACATAGATCTAAGCTGGCCTGGGCCACTGGGCTTGATTATTAGAATTAAACCTAAGACCTAGTTTTGGGGAAGCAGTATAAGTAACCCTGTTAAGCACTGTTAAACCCCACTGATTTTCATGGGAAGAACTAAAGACCGATCCTTTACCTGGGAGTAAACTCAGTTGCTGGCAATGGGGCTTGCTTCTGAGTAAACCCTCCTAGGGTCGTGATTCACCCGTTCGAAGAGTTGCACGGTTGCTTCAAAGCAAAGCCACCGACTACCACCAAGCTTACTCCTGTAATGCACGCTTTGGAGCCAACCGCTTTTTCTAAACTAAAACCTCAGTATTCAGGTTATTAAATTGCTGCTGGTGGCACTTTGGCAATAAATAAGCGGGGTTTGGGGCTGCAAAGCCAGCACTCGGTCTTGAAAAGGTTCGCCATCACTGGGATAGGGGCTGCAGGGAGAGAAGAAGGAAGAGGAAGGAAACTTCAGCACTTTTCCCCTGAGCCATTTTCTCACTGGGGGCAAAACCTACTGCTTTTACCTACGTGGGAGGGAGGAGGAAAGAGCCATCTTTAAGTTTCCCCCAACAATGATAAAAAATGTCAGGGAAGGGAAAGGTTAAACTACCCCCCAGCCATCTCCTCCTTGAAAATGCAACTTTGGAGTCTGCTTTTGGAAGAAGAAAAAATATTTAAAATAAACATGAGAGAAACCCTGATGTGTCATTGAGCCCTCTGCGTAGCATTTCTTTTTCTTCGGGGAGAATGTTGTCGTTTCTGTTTACCTCAGGTTTTAAATACAAAGAAACAAAATCCAGTCAGCATATTTTACACATGTGTCATCCACTCTCTGGATCTTTTATTTTTTACTTTCTTGGCAGTTGGCTACAGGAAGAGATTGGAGGGAAGGGTTAGGTAGGAAGACCTTTGGATGGCAGCTGTGTGTGGTTTTGGTTTAAGCCTTCTGAGGAGAGGGAAGTGGGAATCTGAAAGGGAAAAAAACACTCTAATGGCGTCATTCAACTTTTAAAAACTTGTTTTGAATAAATTGACTTTGAAATCAATACCAAAAGCTGTGGGTTGTGGGCCCTGTCTGTATTTCACACTGAGCAGGCTTTGCAATTCAATTTTTTTTAGGGGATTAAACTAAAACAGCTTTAAGGAAAGCTTAGTAGCAGCTCTAACTTCATAATCTCTTAATTATCTGGAAACCCAATTGAACAGTGTTTAATATTCCCGCCTATCATTGCCTCTGGTACTCCAGACCTTATCACTGAGGGAGAAAAAGAAAGGATTGCTTGTTATCGCCAGTTGTTTTCATTGTTTCCAATTCAGGATCCCTTCCTACACTTCTATGCTTCTAAACTTTACACATACAAGTAGCCCCGCTGAGCTCCACGGGGCTGCTCTTGTGTGCAGAATTGACAATTATGTACATGGAGGTTTTGAAGATTAGGACTGAAGGCTGGTTACAGAATGGAATACTTACCTCATGGCAAAGCCACAATAAATAGCTGAGTTTATACCCTGTTGTCACCACCCTTTCATTAATGTAAAGCTCAAATACTGCCAGCCATCTTTGCACAAACCTGGGAAATGAAGAATAGGGGAACCCTTAAAAATAGGGGACGTGGTGCTACTGCTTTTATTAGCAAGGACCGATATTTTAGGGCACCAAAAAATAGCATGGGAAACACCCCAAAAGGCAATTGGCGGCTACTGCAGGATCCATGGCTTCATGAAAATCTAGAAATCTAGAAAATCAGTTGTTTGGTTTCACTAACCAAAACCAAATTCCCCACACTGTTATTAGCATTTTAAAGGGGGGGGGGATTGCTTTTTAACAACCCATTCTATTCCCGTTAACATGCTAATAACAGCACAATGAACCAGCTTCGATTATAGGAACCAAGCAGGGGACGAAGTGTTAAAGAATCTCTTTCCCAATTTAGTTGCCAAACTCCAGCCTAGAGATCTCCCAGAATTAGAATTGATTTCCAGACAGAGATCAGATCCTGTTGCGTCAGATTCAGAATCTGAGCCCTGCATTTTCTTTGTTTGCAATCCCTGTTTGCTTTTCTAGCATCTTCCAGAAGTCTTTTCTCAAGCTTTTTGCCTAAAATAGTGATTGGGTTGCTTGTAAAATTCCTTGAGATTAGGTGGGGGGGGGGGGCATCTGTTAGGAGTGAGTTTAACAGGGATGTTCAGTCATAGTGTCTACCCTCCAAAACTGATACTTTCTCCTGAGCAATAGGCTGGAGATTAGTTGAAATTCTAGGCGAAGAAGGCCATGCCTCACTTGTAAGTTAGCAACCCTAAATTGCAGTGATGACAATCTTGCCCTGTATCCAGTGGTGGGATCCAAAATTTTTAGCAACAGGTTCCCTCGCCAGCCTCCCCTCAGCAAAGGGGGCAGAGGTGTACCTAGGCAAACCTGAGCCCTGGGCAAAACCTGAGTTGGATGCCCCCCTCCATGGGCAGCCACCCCACCACGACCCCCAAAATTTTTTTTGCACCAGGTCATTTCTAAATCATCATCACATTATAGAAAATGCCCCAACTCACAAATCTGAATACAGCAATGGTGAAACACACAGGTTCTTTGATAGAGACTGGTGAGATAAAAGGTACGGAAGGCTGAGAATCAATGAATTGCGGTACCTGAAAGGGATTAACCCAGTTCAGGGAGTTACATTATTAGTCACAATTGCTATATGGAACCTTCATGTTCAAAGGCAGTCTGCCTCTCAGGGAGGCGAGGGCGTGGAGATGGAAAAGCAGACCCAATTAGGAACCCCCTCTCGGCACACACAAATAATTAGTAACCCACTTTCGGGAACTGGTGAGAACCTGCTGGATCCCACCTCTGCCTGTATCATAGTCTGTTAATGCACCCAAGTTGCAAGATTAGCTCAATAGCTTCAAATCAAGTCAGAAACCTGTTAGGACTTGACAGTTAGATCACCAAAATCTACTTGACAGCTTGGCTGATGCAATACTCTACCTTTCACCTAGTTTCAGTGGGTGATGCAACCATGACTAAGCACATCATGTGTGATTGCATCACTGCTCCCTGATTGGTTGTATGTCTCTATATGTATGCACAGAACAGTTTGGTCTATGCGTGCTTTGGTTATCCAGTTGCTGCGCTGCACTCTGTCAGACTGTTTTGTGCTTTTGGAAACAAGGAATAAAACCCTTCTGTTCTTTGAAGTGAACAACGCCTGGGTTCCTGTGTTTTCTTTTCCTCAACTGCTTCTGCTGTTACCACGACCACTGCTGAGTGGATCCTTCTCTGTGTTATGGGCCCAGTTCCCTACGTGCATACTGCGTGAGTAACAGTGAGTGTACTATGTGCTGTGTGGACTCCAGCTATTGCCATGGCTTCCCCACAATGTCCGGGTTAAGGTTTGAGAGGCTGAATGAGCATAACTATGTGGCTGGGAGCCAAATGAGGCAGAGCTATCTCAGTCGTGAGGACCTGTGGAATGTTATCTCTACCCCTCCAGCAGCCCCTACAGTTGCTGAGACGACGCAAGTAGATGAAAAAAGCACGCAAGGCTCATTGTGCCAGCAGTGGAAAACCTACAGTTGGTTTTATTCTGGCGCGGTGAAGCTGAGACTGCAGCCAAGGCGCTGGCGGCTTTTGAAAGGTACCCATCAACGTGAGTCGGCAGGGGCAAAGGTCCTCCCTCACAAGACAACTGTACAATCTCCGCCAAACTGAGGCCAGGAGGATCTGTGTTTGAGCATCTGAAGCAGATGCGTGAACTGTTTGCACAGCTCGCTTTGATCGAGGTTTACAGCCTGAAATATTCCCACAAAGTTTATCTGTTGCTTTCGTCGTTGGATAGCAGCTGGGACCAGTTGGTATGCGGTTTCCAGAGCGTTGCGGAGTCTACGCTTCGACTTTGGATTACGTCACTGCCAAGCTGCTAGACCACCAGAAGCAGAGGGACTACCTGTTTGAAAGTTAACGGCTGAGAAATCATCGCAGAGGGATTTTCCTGCTGATTCTGCCGTCCCTACTTCTTGTGCTGTGAAAAAATATTTTCGTTGTGGGAATCCTGGCCATTTTGCACGGGCCTGTACAAATGCAAAAGTGGCGCAGAGGAGGTGAGTTCCTGGGTTCTGGGTTCCAGAACTGGTTGAGAAAGAAAGGCATACGTCACAGAAAGACCAACCCTTTCTCTCCTTTTGAGAACGGGGTTGCTGAGAGGAAATTTGGGGTTCTACATACTATAAAACGGTGTTTGCTTCTGGATGCCAACATGCCTGAACATTTCTGGGCTGAGGCTGTGAACACTGCCACATACTTGACCAACAGAGTATGGTCTTCTAGTGTGAACCAGACTCCTTATTTTTTTTGCTGTACCAGACAGATCCACCTCTGGATCATTTGCATATCTTTTGGCAGTTGCGCTAATAAGAAAATTCCGGACGCCTAAAGGCGGAAGGGGGGATCAGAGGTGGGTGAGATTGAGGCTCTTCTTGGTTATGAATCTGGGACAAAAAGGTTTTCAAGCGGCACTTTCCTATGGAAAGGTTGTGGATCTCTCGAAGTGCAAACTTTGAAAAGCATGCAGGATGGGAAACTATTATCCATATACCACAGAGGTTTTGCTACCTTCAATTCGTAGCATGAAGGGGTTAACAGAACTGCCAGGGCAGCAGAGCCTGCAGCAGCTCAAGGTCAACCAACTGCTTCTAGTAGTGGCAAGCGTCCAAGGAAGAAAGCTGAGAAGGGGGAAGGGTTGCAAGACAGTGACACTAGCAGTAGCGTGAAGAAGATGAGAAAACAAATTAAAGTGCCTCGTATTCTGATAGGTCTACAAAAGCGATAATTCTCCTGACAGGTATGGGTTTTCTCAAAACGCCTATGTTTGTCAAGCACAGGTATCAGAGCCAAACTCCTATAAAGAGATGTTAAAGCTACCGCCAGCTAGAAGAGAGCTCTTGGCGTGAAGCTATACTTAGGAGTCCTAAAAAAAAATGCAACAACAGGTGTTTACCAAGACTGTTTTGCCAGAAGGAGAGGAGGCAATTGGGTCAAAAGTGGGTGTTTCGGAGGAAAGAGTCGCCAAATCGTACCGTCGCCGAAAAGTTTCAAAGCAACGTTAAATGTTGTTCAGGGGTCTGTACAAGACCGTTTGCTGAATTATGACCAGACCTATTCTCCCACAGCACGCTACCGGAGTCTTCGAGAGCTTAAGTGCTTGCATTTAGCTAGTAAGCGCCTTTTTTTCGGTGAAGCATAATGACTTCCAGCGTGCTTTTTTAAATGCTAAATTGAAGGAAGCCACTTATCTGAGCCCAGCACCAGGGTTTTAAGATGCAGTGCCGACTGTTTATCTTTTGCATCGGTCTTTCTACGGCCTTAAAACAAGTTGGTCAAAAGCGAACGCCGGTACCATGACCTGTACAGTACAAAGCTCTTTACAAAGTCTGATGCCGCATGTTTATAAATCAGGGTAACCGCATAACCGTATCAAGAGGTCGTTCTTCGCGTTTATGTTGACGCCATATGTGTGTGTGCAAGATCTACACAACAATTTGACAAATTGTATAAACAACTCTGTGCGGACAAGTATGTTCTAAAGGACTTAGGTTTTATCAAACATTACTTGGGTATTGGATGTCATACATTCACCAAAAGCTAGGTTATCTCCTCTGCTGAGTCAGAAGAACAAAATAAAATGTGAGTTGTTAAAGATTAGATTTCATCAAAGGCAAGCAATAAGCACAACACCAATGTATGTCCCTAGACTTTCGTGAAAGTTAGTGAAAGTGAGGAGTTCAACAATCCTGAACTGTATAAATCTGTTGTAGGTAGCCTCCTACATATATCTAACTGGACACGCTTCTTAGATATAGCTGCTTTGTTGTTAAAAGCGCTTAAGCAGAAAAAGCTAAAGTAAGCCCAAGTAGCAAATACGTATTTCGGGAGGGTGTTAAACGTGTGGTTAGGTAATTTAAATGAAACTGCTGATCATGGCTTACTGATCCAGTCCACGCAAAGCACAGAGAGTTGTGTGCTATTGCAGATAGTTCATTTGCAGACTGTGGTGACAGGGAAGTCCTGTACCGGTTTTGTCATTCAGTATGGTGGACATGTAGCTAATACCCGGTGTTCTAGAAAACAGACCACAATCAGCCTGTCCAATTTCTGAGGCTGGAAGTTTTGCGCATACGTCCCAAAACGTGTTCAGAACTACTTTGGGTTGAGATACTCGCTAACCGGAGTTAGGTGAATCCATGTTGAAGCTCTTATAATCGCGGTTTGATGATTCACAGACTCTGCATCAGCATTAGCAGAGACTGCAAACATGAAGACAAGAACTAAGTACATAGGAGTAAAGTACCAGAATGTTAGAGAGCTAGTACAGAATGGAACTATTCAACTCGCCTATGTTGAGACAGAGCGAAATGTTGCTGATGTGTTTACTAAAGCTGTGTCACAGAATAAGCATCAGAGAATGTTAGAACAGCTGAAAGTAATAAAGGTGCTGTCATAGTAGTTTTGGGAAGGGGTGTTAGGACTTGACAGTTCGATCACCAAAATCTACTTGACAGCTTGGCTGATGCAATACTCTACCTTTCACCTAGTTTCAGTGGGTGATGCAACCATGACTAAGCACATCATGTGTGATTGCATCACTGCTCCCTGATTGGTTGTATGTCTCTATATGTATGCACAGAACAGTTTGGTCTATGCGTGCTTTGGTTATCCAGTTGCTGCGCTGCACTCTGTCAGACTGTTTTGTGCTTATGGAAACAAGGAATAAAACCCTTCTGTTCTTTGAAGTGAACAACGCCTGGGTTCCTGTGTTTTCTTTTCCTCAACTGCTTCTGCTGTTACCACGACCGCTGCTGAGTGGATCCTTCTCAAAACCCTCCAACTTTCCCATTCTTTTTTCAAACTCTTTGATTGACAAGGTACTTTTTGAACATTTCATGGCATGAGTGTTACAATACCCTTCAAATGGTTGCAGTATCTATCGATATAAAAGGCAGGGCATAATGGCGACAGCTCTCTTTTTAAAGAGCAAAAGAAGTATGCTCTCCCCACCTCCTCCCCAGTACCAGCCACTCTTGGAGGAAATTTGTAAGTTCTGCTATGATTAATGAAGCTCCGGGAACTCTTCTTGTGGAAGCTGCAAACTGGCTAAGCAGGCGTGGCCTGCGTGCCCAGTGTGTGTGTGTGTGTGTGTGTGTGTGTGTGTGTGTCCCCACCCCATTTTTAAAAAAGAACCTGAAATCCAATAATCCGAAATTTTTTAAAAGACCCTGAAATCCAATAATCAAATTTCTC